>NC_134702.1:6835000-7005000 GCF_043290135.1 Rhipicephalus microplus | reverse complement strand
GACAGACAGACAGACAGACAGATAGATAGATAGATAGATAGATAGATAGATAGATAGATAGATAGATAGATAGATAGATAGATAGATAGATAGATAGACAGACAGATAGATAGATAGATAGATAGATAGATAGATAGATAGATAGATAGATAGATAGATAGATAGATAGATAGATAGATAGATAGATAGATAGATAGATAGATAGATAGATAGATAGACAGACAGACAGACAGACAGACAGATAGATAGATAGATAGATAGATAGATAGATAGATAGATAGATAGATAGATAGATAGATAGATAGATAGATAGATAGATAGATAGACAGATAGACAGATAGATAGATAGATAGATAGATAGATAGATAGATAGATAGATAGATAGATAGATAGATAGATAGATAGACAGACAGACAGACAGACAGACAGACAGACAGACAGACAGACAGACAGACAGACAGATAGATAGATAGATAGATAGATAGATAGATAGATAGATAGATAGATAGATAGATAGATAGATAGATAGATAGATAGATAGATAGACAGACAGACAGACAGATAGATAGATAGATAGATAGATAGATAGATAGATAGATAGATAGATAGATAGATAGATAGATAGATAGATAGATAGATAGATAGATAGACAGACAGATAGATAGATAGATAGATAGATAGACAGATAGACAGATAGATAGATAGATAGATAGATAGATAGATAGATAGATAGATAGATAGATAGATAGATAGATAGATAGATAGATAGATAGATAGATAGATAGATAGACAGACAGACAGACAGACAGACAGACAGACAGACAGACAGACAGACAGACAGACAGACAGATAGATAGATAGATAGATAGATAGATAGATAGATAGATAGATAGATAGATAGATAGATAGATAGATAGATAGATAGATAGATAGATAGATAGATAGAGAAGAGAAACGGACAGAGAAGGAAAGAAAAGGACAAAGAAGACCGTACAGCGACGCATTTCTTTTCTGGATTGGTACCAGCAGTGCGAAGCTAACTTAACCTCGTCTATATACTCTTTTTTTTTTTTTTTTTTATTGGCGCTAGTATGCCCTACGGCATCAGTTAAATAAAAAGGAAAAGTTTTGTTTCCTGTATGAAGGCCAGGAGTTGTCGATGCAGTGGACCGTGCGTCCAGCGCGTCAAGTCAGGTGGTCGGCCGGGGTGGTGGTGAAGGCCGCGTAGGTGGCGAGTGCGAGCCTGGTGAAGGCCCGGGCAGGTTCCCAATAGGTGATCAAGCGTTGCCTCTGTGGCTGGGGCAACGCAGAATGGGCACGTCGTTGGGGGAGGCTGTGCACCAGATGTCCATGTAGCCCGGATTGCAGGAGTCAAGGCGGCGCCCACACGAATCCTCCTGAGCGCAACCTCCTCTCGGCGAGTTAAGCCGCCGGGAAGGTCAGATCCACGCGGAGGAATGAGAGCACGCGTGGAGCGCCGGAGGGTTTCTTTGTGCACAAGCAAGCTGTCCTTCGGGGACAAACGAAGTAGAGGCAGCGGGTGTTGAACAGTCGCTGGATGGCAAGCGGCATCTGCTTCCACTTGAGCCGGTGCAGACCGGCGGGTCCACAGAACGCGGACAGGACAGGCACATGAGTGGATCAGTCGGTGTATATCGGAGGCTATATCGATGGAGCTGGTCACTTTTCGCAGCTCTCGAACTGCCTGCGTGGAGTCCGTATATACAAGCAATTTATCGTGTGACAAAGAATCCATTTTGGATATCATAACTGTTAACCCGTCCCGTATAGCAGTGAGCTCCGCTAATACGGATGGGAACGGTGCCTCTGTTACGTAAGAGCAGATATGTTGGATTTCAGGTTGCGCGGGGCATACGAGACTGGTGTGCAGAACGCAATTATCGGTAGCTGCGTCTACGTATACCGCTAGTGAGTTCTCGGTGGTAGTGACGATGCCCTCCTGCGCCGCTTGTCGGGTGGATTGTCGCAGGCGGGTCAGTGGTCGGTTGTCACTGGCCTGTGCCTTGAGCCATGGTGGAACTTCTGCCACGGGTGCGTCAGGCTGTGGCAGCGTTGAACCATAGTAGTGAGCTAGAGCTGCCGCCGCAGGAACAGCTTGACTCTTTAGGTAGCGAGCGACTCGACGCTGGTGTACAATTTCGTCGATGGTGTTGAGCTGCGCTTCCGCCTGGAGGGTCGTGATAGGTGTCATACGGGGAAGGCATGTAATCGCCCTCATGGAATCTTGGTTGGCGGTTTCGAGCAAGTCCCAGTCTCTCAAAGTCAGTCGTTGAAACTGAGCTTGATAAACGAGCCGAGGTTGTAGGATTGATCGCACCAAGATACGGGCCATTCGAGAACAGGCACCCCCCGTCTTTTGAGAGATGCGACGAATGAGATGGAGGGTATTAGCACTCTTCCGGCGAGCAGAGCGAACCCACGCATTCGCAGAGCCAGATGCGTCCAATTCGACCCCGAGCACACGTATAGTGGATACAGGGGTGAGGGTATGGCCATTTAGGCTCAAACATATCGGCGTCTGCAGGAGGCGACGGCGACCTCGTCTGTTGGTGATAGACATGAATGCAGTCTTCGTGGCAGATAGTGTCAGTCCTATGCGCGCACACCAGTCCGACGCCTTGTCGAGAGCACTCTGGAGTGCCTCCTGCTGGCGTTGAAGGTCTGGATGTAGTGTCCACACAGTCAAATCATCGGCATACAGGAGGAAGAAGGCATCTGGAATGCGTGCTAGTTGCCACGCGAGGGGCAACAGGGCAATATTGAAGAGTATCGGGGCTAGAACCGAGCCCTGCGGTACACCCCGCTTCATTACAAAGTGTCCGGTTCGTTCCTTGCCTACTCTGATGCAGAAGGTACGGTGTGCCAGAAAAGACTCCACAAAGTTGCAGACGCGAGGCGGAAGTTGAAGCCATTGCATTATGTGATTGATCGCAGAGTGGCTGACGTTGTCGTAGGCCTTATGAACGTCCATGGCGAGAAGGGTTCGAATGCTGCTTGATCTTCTTCCCACAAGCACCATGGACGTCAAATGATCTAGGCCATCTTCCGTGCCCAGGTGCGGTCGAAAGCCAATCTGGGCCGGATGGTACCAGGCGTGCTTTTCCAGCCACCAGGAGATGCGCGACGCCAACATGCGTTCAAGAAGCTTGCACAACGTACACGTTAGAGCAATCGGCCGAAGATTAGAGAGGCTGTTCGGGTGCTTTCCCGGCTTAGGTATCGGCACAACTTCGGCATGCTTCCACGATTCAGGCAGCCCTCCGGTCGTCCAGACTGCGTTAAGCGTGTCCAGCAGCCACTGCAGTGCAGGGCCATCCATGTTCTTGAACACTTCATAGGAGATCCCATCTGGTCCTGGTGCCTTGCGTACTTTTGCCTGGTCAATTGCTGCCTGGAGCTCCGCCATCGTGTATGGCGCTTGCATGCCTTCGATGTCCGACGGACTGGGAGTCACGCCAACCTCCGGAGGCAGGTTACACGGACAGTCGAATTGTGGTGGGGCCAGGTTGTAGGCCGGGAAGAAAGCCTTAACTATTTCTGGAGCGAACTGGCTTGGCGTGCATCCAGAAGACAGACACGCACTGGCCGCTGGGTCCGGCGTACGGGTGCCTAGTTCCATACTCCGGAACGTTCGCCATATTGAGGCGGTTGAAGACGATGGACCGAGTGACGCACACCAGTCCATCCACCGTTCGCGGGCGAGACGCTTCTCGCAGCGACGCGCCGCAGCGGTGAGTCTGTTGAGGTTATCACGAAGCTCAGCGGCTGCCGGATCTCGGTTTAAGGCCAGCTCTGCACGACGGCGTGCTGCCCACAGACGCAGAAGATGTAAATTTGGATGTGGTCGGTTCTCCTCTACCCAGCTTGACTGCGTGGCGGCTTGTACAGCTCTGGTTAACACCTGCAATGGATCAGACGATGTATCAGCAATCGAGTCGTTCAGTTCATTGCGGAATAAGTCCCAGTTGGTTGTGTAGCATCGACGTCGGAGGCGGCGCTGGTTATACGCGGCCAAACCAATTTTCAACGGATGGTGATCACTCCCCCAGCAGTCTGGTTCTAGGTCCCACGAAACGTCACACATGCCCAACCACCACGAGAGATCGGGCGCATAAGGTGGAGCACAGGGATGATCCCACCGACGTGTAGAAGTAGCCGGGGCATTCAGAAGGACAAAGTGCGCGTCTGTAAATGTGTCTAGCACGATGTTGCCTCTAGCACTGGAAGAAGGGTAGCCCCACGACTGATGAGGTGCATTGAAGTCTCCCCCAACTAGTACTGGGCACCCAGGATAGGTTTGACGCAGGTGAGCCAGCCACCCCAAACGCAGTCGGGGAGCGCTGCCACTATACGGACGCACGTAAACTGAAACCACAATCACGTCAGTACGCGGAAGTCTAACGAGCACTGCCACCACTTCTTGCCACTGGTTACACCACTGCAGCAGGGGAACCTGCGTTTGAGGATATGTAGTCACAACATACACTGCAGCCTTGCCTGGAGGTCCCAACGCATTGGTGCAGCGTCGATCAGGGATGGTTGGGGAATCATACGCAGTGAATCCAGGGATGCGTGGAAGCGAATTCGTTTCTTGTAGAAGCAGGCACCAAGCGGGGAGCTTCCCCAGCGCAAGGCGATAGCGAAGCTCACCAACTTTATTTGCAAGTCCCCGGCAGTTCCACTGCAGGACACAGTGGTGGCGCGTTGCTTTCAAAGGAGTGGTCATTGCGGTGGAAGGTTGGCGAGCACCACCTTTGAAAGCTCTTGCAGTTGCCGGGCAACAAAGTGGAGGAGCTCTGCCGGAGTCATCTTGACTGGTGCTGACGCGCTTGCGCAGGATAATTCAGGCACAGAAGCAGCGTACGGCACGTCTGTACCGCGCATCGCAGTTGGTCCAGCGGGTCGAGCGAGATGGGTTCTGCGTTGAGCGAGGCGCTTGACTTCCATTTGGAGCTGCTGTATCTGTTGGTCAAGCTTCGCCAGATCGTCTGTACCCGTAACGCTCAATTTAGGCGTATTCGCAGGCTGCTGAACACGTTTTTTGCCCCGCTTGACGGCGTCGCTGTACGTGGGGACTTCATAGCAAGTATTTTCAGGTTCTACCAACGCTGGTGTGTCCTCTTCGGAGGGGGACAACAGTTCAAACCGGTTGCTAGTCGGAATGTCGGCGTCCCTTTCTTCTTGTGTCACCGAACGCTGGCGGCGTTTGCGTTGGCGACGGGCTTTGAGAGCCTTCTGTTTAACTGGACAATCTTTGGACGTTATTTCATGATCGTCCGTTTGGCAGAGCCCACATTTGTACGTGCGCGTCTCGACGGACTCCATGGAGGTGTCTGCGGGTTGGGGACAAGAATCTCGCATGTGACCGGTACGAAAACACCGATAGCAGTGTACCACACCGGGCTTGTACACATGAAATTTCAGGATGCATCCATAGTACGTAATGCGGCTTGGTGGCGTTCGAGGCCCTTGGAGAGTGACAAGGCACGTGCGTCCACGGCCCATATAACGAGCTGTTACAATCTTGTGTGTGGAGCAGGTCAAAGCAGTGATAAGGCCCTCCGGCGATTCCCCTGGGTCAACCCCAGAGACCACATACCGACGCAAGTCCGAGCCGGAACTCAAGTACGCTTGCACCTGTACAGTACAATCAGCTGTGACTGGCAGAGTTTGCAGGTGGGTGAGGCGGTCAACGTCTGCTAGCGAACGCACCCATACGGATACGCTGTTGGTGGGATGGTGAATGGAGAAGCCTTGAAACGCGGTGGTGTTGAGGCAGGTGTCGAAGGCTGACTGAAGGAGGCGATTTGACAATTTTGATACATCGAAGCACTCACGAGGTTTTACGACGACTTTGTACTTAGACTCGGTGCCAGGCGAGGCGACAGCTGCCGGGGAGGGGCACTCCCGCTTGCTTGCCGGTGTGGCTGAAGCAGACAAATCATCTATTCCCATTTGTGAGTCAGCCACGCGTTTCGCACTGCGTTTCGGAGCGGATGATGGTTGTGATGGCTGCATCTTAAGCTCCGCTGCAGCCATCGTTACTGGTTCACATGAAGAACACGGGAGCGTTGCCGCTGCCAGATGCAACCGGCGAGACGCCGGAACTGTCCTGGCGAGCGTCCCACGCACAATGTTGAAGTGAACGGCACCAAGGGTGGTTAGTCCAGGTCGTCGATGGTGTCCGGAAGAAGAGTGCTTGGGGGCGACCCCACGGCCTCGTCCAGGGCGTCCGGCAGGTCTGTCCTTAGCCGGTGGGGCCAGAGAGCTGGGCGGCGTTGCGTTGAGCCAGGGCGCTGAGAGTGGGGGAACGCCGGTGGGGCGATGGTCGCGCGAGCCGATGCTTTCAGCCGATATCACGGAGCCGTCGAAACGCGTCCGCTCTCGTCGGCAGCTCAGCTGCGTCCCGTCTATATACTCGACTCGTGGCGATACGTTGATGCATGCAGATTCTAATTTAGTCACTGATACTCACAAATAAATAAGGCACGTCGACCTTATATATACAATGCGCATCTTGTCGAACATCGCACCTTAGTATTCGGCTAAAATACCACCTCTTTTCGCTTTGGTTGTTGTGCCATGCACATTGCATTACGCCTGCGGATATCTCGTAAGCAGCAGCCTGTCTTCAACAAGGCAGCGCGCCTCATATTTCCAAGTGCCTACTTAGAATGCTTTTTGTTGTTCACAACATTGGGTAAAAACTTCAGTCTTCAATCTTTTGTACTGCAACACGTTTCTAGCCGTCAAAGAAGGCGAGTGTTATAGAGGAATTTTCACATCAAGAAATCTTACACATGCGCGGCGCTGTGTTTCCCTTCCTTCAATCCTAACTTTGGTTGCATGCAAAGATTCGCTTGGCATCGCTACACATGAAACGCATGACTCTGCATTGTAAAGTAAACCAACAAACAAGTGCAAACCACGAGCAGAACTGTATATCAGCATATGGGCAGCTCTACGTCAAGTAAAACAAGGCCATAGTTGCGCAAGAATCGAAGCTTTCAGTTAGTCATCGCAACTATATATACGCGTAGAAACTAAACGAGCCTACAAAGTAAAGGTGACTAGGATATATTTATGATTCTTGTTTTATGGTCTTCCTGGTGGTGCTCACTTTTCCAGCAGGTACAGTTGTTTTTGTTGTTGTTTTTTTTAGCTTAGAGTCAAAAAGTCTTTCACGAAAACAGACTAACAATACAATAGGAACGATCCATTGCGAGAATGCATCTGTGAAAAAATTCCCCTGATGGCGCATCATTTGCCCAAACCAAATGAAAAGAAAAAAAAAACTATATAAACGTGCTTTCGGTAATGCGAGTGAAATATGCAAAGAGTAATAGAAAAAAAAACATGATAGGTTACTAATGTTAGAACATGAAACAGACTGACCCAATACTGTCCCACGCCTGTGAGGATTAATTTTCTGACGCAGGTAATTCGTCGGGACACGTCATTTGCGTCCTTTTTTTTTCGTGTTGAGCTACAATCAGTTGTGATTGGTTTCCTTTTTTGCGGAATACGTACCGCAAAACGAGGACGCATAGTCAAAGACTTCTGTGGTGAAGACAATTAGTTGGAACGTGACGTACAACGTTAAAAGTGAAATAAAAAATAGAAATGTAAAATAACGATTGATTGGCATAAGAGGAGCTTTTCGGCATTGTAATTAGGGTGAAAACGTCCCGACATCGCGTTGCGTAAGCGTATAGCGCAGTAGCACTGTCTGTAAGAGTTGTAGTACAATGAACAGTGTGGGCGATATAAGCGTGGAAATGTTGTGGTGGGTCTGTCCCGTGCGAACTCACTGAGCAGGCTTTCCGTCTTGTGCGTGCGGGATCCATTCACTGTCCACGCTGTGATTCCCGGAACACCTGGTCGAAAAAGGGAAGACACCTGTTTTTTTTTTTTTCGGTTTGCTCTCAGCGATGAACAAACGCTTTGCGTTTGCGATGAGTGGACATCCTCGCCGATTACAACACTTGAATCACTCTATAGAATTAAATGATTTTTTTGCGCTAAATCACCTACCGGGAGTTCCCGGCTGACCAGGCAGTCCCCGTTTGCCTCGTGGCCCAGGAATTCCTGCGACATTCACAACCATTATTAATATTAATAAAAAACTGGTGATCTAATCTTTAATTATTCTGAAGAGACTGAGCTCCAGCAATTTAAAAAGGCCTCAGAGCTTACGCATAACCACCTGTTTGGGGACGAAAGGAAGAGAGTGTTTTGAGAAAACCGTTTTTTTTTTTAATACATATTCTAACGAAGCCAACTCACAATGAAGCCAAGGAAAGCAATATTCATTATGATAATTGTAGTGTAATTACCACATAAACGAACGTCAATTGAAGTGGGCGAAATAAATACAACTCGGCACCCTAGATGACCAAAACCACAGCCTTTCGATTCGAAAATTGTGGGATTGGTCCATACAGGTGGCCAGATGTTTTTGTCTTTCGCAGGCCTCATTGTCGGTTAGCTTAATTAGTGTAGCTATATTTGAAGGTTACACATACAATGCAAGGCTGTTTTGTAGTGCATTTTTCATGTAATATTTTTTAGCCTTTCAAATTTATTGCAACAATGGCGTCCTCTTCGACTGTCGCAGTAGAAGAGGACGTCATAAAATCTATCACGTTAATGCGATGGTCGTGCAGCAGCGTACCCAACGCAGGTTAGTTCGTTAATGCTGATGTTACTGTTGTTTACTTAAATTATGTGCACCAAACGTATGCTTCTAGCGAACGTCTCGGGCATGTGCTGTTAGCAGCAGCAAAACCACCTTGTCAAACACCCTTTTTTGTGTGTGTGCGTGCGTGCGCGTGTGTGCGTGTGTTCGTGCGTGCGTGTGTGCGCGCGTGCGTGTGTGTGTGTGTGTGTGTGTGTGTGTGTGCGTGTGTGTGTGTGTGTGTGTGTGTGTGTGTGTGTGTGTGTGTGTGTGTGTGTGTGTGTGTGTGTGTGTGTGTGTGTGTGTGTGTGTGTGTGTGTGTGTATAAACAAGTATTTTTAAAATGTTCACCGGCGGTTCCTTTGGCCCCAGGTGGTCCCTGAGGTCCTGGAAGCCCGTCCTTGCCTAAAAAGCAGAAATAAAACCAGTAAAAGTTTTTTTTTCTTTTTATGACTTTAAAGGCAGGCTATAACTTCTCCCCTACGCTTTTTCACATGAAATTTGTCATCATCGGTGCCTTCTCCCGACATGTTAACGCTCTAAATGTTAACTGTGCGGATGAGCATATTTACCTGTAACACAATCAAAAGTTAGGCTAGTTGGATATGCATGGTATAACTGCAGTTTACACGCACGAAGAAACACAAAAGAACACAGGACAAGTATTTTCTCGCCGAGTATAGACATCGAGTATAGACACCGAATATAGACAGCACGGAAGGAATATCTGACCGTCTGCTCCATCCGTGCCGTTTCGTCCTGGCAGGCCGTCTAGGCCGTCCCTTCCATTAACACCGGGGCGTCCATCTGGACCCTGGGGCCCCGGAATGCCGTCCAGTCCAGGCTGGCCGGGAAGGCCGTCCCTTCCGTCCAGACCAGCAGGTCCAGTTTCACCTATCGAGCCTGCTCGACGTTAAGAAAGAAAGAAAGAAAGAAACAAAGAAAGAAACAAAGAAAGAAAGGAAGAAAGAAAGAACGACAGATAGAGAAATAAAGAAAGAAACAAATAAAGAAAGAAAAGAAAGAAATGAAAGAAAGAAAAGAAGAAAAGAAAGAAAGAAAGAAAGAAAGAAAGAAAGAAAGAAAGAAAGAAAGAAAGAAAGAAAGAAAGAAAGAAAGAAAGAAAGAAAGAAAGAAAGAAAGAAAGAAAGAAAGAAAGAAAGAAAGAAAGAAAGAAAGAGTGTTGATGTCAGTGGACAACCTCGTGTAATGCAATTAAGTTTAGTGCGCTGTAGCAGCGACCAATGTATGCTGCAAAAGTACCATTATTGCAGACCAGGATTGCGTTTCGACGGCAATCATGGCAGAGAGAAGTGATGATGTTTTCCACGACGCTACGTTGTAGCGTCTTTTCGGTTACGGTAGCACCACAAGCATTTAGTCTCTCGTTTTCTCGTTGGTGTTGTGTTCGTTAACGTTTGGTATTTGCACAGTGTACGGACGCGTAATGCACTCGAAAGGTTACGGGACTTCTCGTGTTAAAAATACGTTTCGTGTAACTACGCTGACCTGGGCTGTAAAAACATTAACATGTGTAAACCATAGCGCAAAACAAAATGGGCACAATCTAAACTACACATCTCTACAGGCTATTTAAAAAAACGTTTTTTTTCTCGCTCGCATCTGGTGCTGTCTGCCGTTATTCACGTATACATACAATGTGTAAATTGCAGTGTTAAATCCATTCGGTCTTTCTTTCTTTTCATTTACGCTACAGCATAAAGCCAAGAGAAATTTAGTGGCCGATCTGGATTAACTTGCGAAAACTTCTTGAATGGACGTGTCTATAAATAAACAAATAAATAAATAAAAACTCTAAAAGCAGAACCCAGAAAAAGAAAGGCACGCGCTCAAAACATAGGAAATTTATAGCAAATTTATAGACTTTGTCATCTAATGAAAATAATCTGATCATTGTTTTCCGGCCAAACACCGCTATTTATTATGGTGATCTTGTTTGTATTTCAGTGCCACACAGTGCGTTCTCACACAAAAAAAACTATGGACCATCTCTGATGGTATGCGAAGCAGCAGCGGTGCGCACGGCATTTACCCGGTTGAAACGGGCGTCGACGCGGGTGCTGGGATAACGGTTTGAAGCGAAACTTCGTGTAGCATTTACAAGAGTAAACGTTTGTTTGAAACGCAGACATGGGAGGAGGGACACGTTGAAGACATTTGCGCTTGGATTCCTCGGCTCGCGTATCGTCATTGTTACCGGCGCGCCGTCTCTATTCTCTAACGCGATCGGCGTTCTTGACTCGCACCTCGTCGGTGTCGTTGGTTTTCCACTGCCGACGATTGCGCTCGGCTCCCCTGGCTCGCGCCTCGCCGGTGTTCCAGGCGCAACGTTGCCATTCGTGAACGCAATCGGCTTCGCTAACCCGCCACGCCGGCGACGGCCAGTAAAGGTACGCGCCCAAAAGCGGGAAGCAAGTCCCGGCCGGGTCCCGCGCGTCGGCGTGATCGCGCGGCAAGCAGTGGTGCTTTGTCCACATTGCCGGCGCCGCGGGACCACGGCCGGGCTAGACGACGGCGCGCCTACCCGCGGCTTCTTCTCGCCGACAGATGGAGAGAGGGGGCACGGGTGAGGAGATAATTCTGACGTGAGGAGTGGGCTCGATCATTGCGAGTGGTGGAGAGGGTGAAGTGAGAGATATGACACGTGGTGAGCGGTGACAGGCTAGGGAGAGAGTGACGTCACGCGCGCGCACTGCGAGGGTAGGCGTGGCCTACTTGTAACCACCCCGGTGCGGAAGGACAGGGTCACACATGCTAGTCAAAGAGCTGCTTCGCATTTAATAAAGAAAAGGCACAGAAGGCCAGTAATGATTCATGTGGCAACGCACAGAGACCAAGTCATTTTAAATTGGGAAAAGCGAGTAGCGTACGCCACCGCTTCGAATGGAGTGCGTGACGGAATGGAGAAGGAAAGCGCCCCTACCACATAACGCTACGCTTAACGTCAGGCGGCGCGGGCGATTTTCCAGACGGGCGCTTGACGGGCGTACGTTGTGCGGGAAGAGGCGACACATCCAGACAATAGAGCTTCCTAAATATACACTAGAGGGAACTCTGGCGCTAGTGTCAATGGGAGCTGCAACCAATGGCGCTTCAGCGAAGCATGGGAATTATGGGTAGTACATGAATTTCCCCAGTCTTCGTATTTTACGTTCCTTTTGGCTTCGCTTGGCTTGAAGCTGCTTTGTCACGAAACAACAATCGGCAAATGTTCAGTAGTTACGCATCCCCACCTTAATCTATTCGGCTTACCATTTCAAACCAGCTCACCAAGTTCAAAACGGTTTGTTCTTCCTTTCAAAACAAAACCAAAACACAGCAATGAACGAAACCACAAGTGTGATTCACCACACGGAAGCACCAATAATAATAATAATAATAATAATAATAATAATAATAATAATAATAATAATAATAATAATAATAATAATAATAATAATAATAATAATAACTTTATTTACACTATTACGGTGTTGATAGAGGGAGTGGGGGAATAAGCAACAGGCTGCTTCACTAAGTTCTCATCCAATCATCAGGCGAAGGTAGTGGTAGTGGCAGAATACACGGAATGATCGCAGTAACTCACTTTCATTGCACAAATATATTAACGCACATGTCATGGACACATTTTAAATGGAGGCAGTACATGTTGTATACACTTGATATAAGAAAAGGCATGGATGAGCATGTTTCAAAGACTTTGTGCAATTATGGCAAAAGAAAACACTAAGAGCAGAATATAAAAGAGACGCAGAACGTGGCAACACATTGTATATTACACATACGGTGGTAAAGGCTAATTATGGGCTTTAACAGTTAGAATTATAGAAAATTCGCAGTGCTATGCCATTGTAATGTTTTTAATTTCAATGCCTGCAAAATGAAGTTTATTTAATTGTAACGGTAACTGATAAGACACTATTTGCATACCATCATTCGTTCTTGTGTGAGGAAGTACCCTTATAGGCTGATTACAAAGACCAGGCAAATTCATGTCATGCCCATAATTCCCATGGTCGATGAACGATTGCAGCGCCAGAGTCCCCTCTAGTTAATTTTAAGAAACTATGATCCGGACGAAGCAGCCTTGTTATATGAAGTGACCCACCGCATTTACCAGTGCAAGCAAAGGCTTCCCTGCCTGCTGAACGACTTCGGATGTCCTTCACAGCACCTTGGTATCTGTGTGCTGGGAAACTATCAGGGAAAAGGTGATAGCGAGCAAACATCGAACCAGACTGCAAGAGCGCAGTGCCGGTGGTTCTTTCCATTCTCCAAAGCCGGATAGTCGAAGTATTTTCCGTTCTTGAGATGTTTTTTTCGTGACCAGTATGGGCCAACTATTTCCTTTGTTTTGGATCAGATTACCTCTTACGCCCGCTTTCCACCCCTACTTTTCTTCAGCCAGTTGTGGTCTTTATCATTTCTTATTTCAGGCGCGTTTTCATATCTCTATTGCCGGTGGAGACTCGGAATGGAGCCATCTCATAGTTACACCCGTGTTATATGGTCGATATATCTTAGGACATCGTAACGAAACTCAGTTTCTCGTTCTTATTCGTATCTTCCTTTCCTCGTTACTTTCCCTTTTTTTTCTCGTAGCCTTCTCCGGCTTTGGATGTTAGTAAATATTAGGGCAAATAAAAGAATGCCGAGAAACGAAAGACAGTCCACGTTCCTAGCGACTGCAGCATCCGGCGAGCCTCAAGGGCCTTCCACGCAGTGGTTGCAGAATGCGATTTCGGAAGGAATTTAGCTTCCGCGGGGTGAGCGGGCTCGGGAAGCTGCACACAGGGCCAGCATGGGAAAACCCGTTGCTCGATGGTCTACTACATACAGCGGCCACACTGAAGCATCTTCTTCAATATCGAGCTGCTGTAAACTCCCGCGTTAGCGCGACCATAAGCGTCACCGATTCGTTCAGTCCTCTGCAGACTGCCTAATCGTTTTTACCATCGATATTTGAGATGCTGCAAGTTGTACGTGATGCCTACACCGCAAGGATTACTGTTATAAGAGTGTGTTTAAATAGTTCGCAATGTGTTTGTGTAGTATATTTTATGTGATGTACCGTGTTTATACATTTAGTTCTATGGGAGTGGGTCTTCACAATGCGCGCAGCGTTCGCACAAGCGAGTGACTCATAAATCTGTTCTTCTTTAGAGCACCCCCTCTTCAAAGGTCTAATTCTTACTCCATTATGCGTCTGCAGGATTTTGGACGTGTCCAGTTCAGCGTGCTTACTGTGTATGATTTAACTGCTAATCAGGCATATGCAAAGCAACAGGAGTACAGGGGTGGCTTTGCGAACGACAACTTCAAAATATCCGAAACAGGATCTTTGAAATTGACGACGCTGAACGTTGAATCAACCAGTGTTACAGCATCTCACATTCCCAATTTTGCTCAAGCTGACTACAATGTTGTCGATACGGTATCCACTGTGGGCGAAACGGGCTGGTCAGAGTTGAATATTACTGTATACATTTCGCCCGTATATCCACCGGAGTTATTATGCTCCCTGACGACGGAAACTCAATGGCCGCGGGGCCGCTGCACGTTACCGGCTGCCCACATCGCTGTCGTCTTGGCTTTGCAACCAAACAACGGAGACCGAAGGAAGGGCCACAACGTCGTCACGTAGCGAACATTTTCAGCACAGAAGAAGGCACCGATGCTGGGGAGCAGGACGCGTTATACGCCATTCTGGCCCGACCGATAAGGCCGTTCCCATTCGGCGAGCGTCGCCGCTTCTGATGCAGCCGTGGGTGAAAAGACACTTGATTCCAAGCGGGCGCAAATATACCCGCACGACACACGCTACCTTCGGAGGCTCTTAAGCCGAGGGGTGTCAGCTTTTCTTTTGTGCATGCATTTGTTGTCGTTAAAGGCACCTCCGACGCACCCTTGCTTAAGGTGCAGAGTTTCAAGGTCAACAACAGTTACTGGCTCTTCCTTGGTGTCAGGGCTCGATTTGGACCAGTGCAAACATCAACTGCGTAGCTGGCCCGACTATGACTTTAATTTTGCAGAAGGCTCGTAGCAGGAATCTTTTTCCGAAGTATTTTTTCATGAAGGCCTTAAAAAATGCCTGTTTTTATTATTTGTCCTCGGTAAACGCCCCACCCCTTCTGCCCGAATTTGAGGGGGGGGGGGGGCGAGGACAAATCTTGTCTACTGCGCTGGTTGGCAGTAATATCGAAAGTTGGCTAAGGGGTCTTGTGGCAATGCTAAGCACAAATGCAGGGTGGAAATGCGCTTACGATTGAAACATTGGGAAGAATACGTGCTTTTACTTATTCATCAAAACGACATATGCAGAAAAAATATCGGCTATGGTTGTCGATGTAAGCGACCGGTTGAAGGCTTCTGGAAAATCATTTGCTTGTTTTAAGGGAATGACCCGCTGGTAGGCGCATGGTAGGTGGCACTTGCAAAACGTTCCATTGCATGAGTCCGACGAGCATATGTGCCGCGTTATGCTGTAAAGGAGTCGTTATATCAAGGCTGATTCGTGCGTTGAATTCAGTGGCGCAAGCACCAGCATGAAGGGCGACTACAGCCGCTAAATAAGAGAGAAGGTGGAGAAAGTGTGAGTGCTTTTCCACCTACAGAGAACGACACATGCAAGCTATTCAAGTCTTGTAGAGCCACCCATCAACACATGTTGTGAGGATGTCGAGTATACCAAGATCAAATGGCGGTCTCCTCGGAAGATCTGCGGGTGCGGTGGTCGGCCGTGCTGCAAAGTTCACAACTCACGGACCAACTTTGGGCCGTCCAGCGAGCCCTGGAGGCAGCGCGGGAGCAACAGCTCCAAGCAACCATCTAGGCGGCCCCAGGCCCGGGCCTTCCATTCGCCGGATATTCATCATCATCATCATCATCATCATCATCATCATATTCCACCTACAGTAGTATCTAGGTGGTGTTGCCTCTTCCCCGGCGCTCTACCTAAAGGTCTGGCTTCGATTTCCAGTGGTAGCCTTTAGCGGGTATCATGACTGGATAATCTGCAGTGGGACGTGATACAACTGAAATATTGCGACCGATATCAGCGGGCTATCCTTCGAGCGACTATCCTGCGAAACACAATTAGCTGCGTTTCTCCATGACCTGCACCTCAATCTAGACGCTAACACTAAAACTGATGTAATTTTTCCTGATTTCGCGAAAACATTCGACAAAGTTGCTCATCAACGCT
This sequence comes from Rhipicephalus microplus, assembly GCF_043290135.1. Lineage (NCBI taxonomy): Eukaryota > Metazoa > Arthropoda > Arachnida > Ixodida > Ixodidae > Rhipicephalus > Rhipicephalus microplus. Next base: position 6,989,077 of record NC_134702.1, on the reverse strand, counting down.
TACTACTAAAACTCTCCCGACTGAATCTAAACTCCGCAGTTCTAACATAGATTGAGCAGTTCCTCACTAACCGCCTGCAGTCAGTGCGCGTCAATAACAACAACTCTGAGCCTCTTTCAGTAGAATCTGGCGTCCCTCAGGGTTCGGTATTAGGCCCCCTACTCTTTCTAATATATATTAATGACGTACCATTGCATGTTATTAGCAAAATCCGCATGTTTGCCGATGATTGCGTGATCTATCGTTCTGTTATTAACATTACTGACCAGTCTGCTCTTCAACAGCACTTGCACAACATTAAGGACTGGTGTCAACGCTGGTGAATAATTTTAAATACTGGTAAATGCTAAACAATGTCGTTTTCTCGCAGTCCTAACCCGTTAAAATTCAAATATGAAATGGCAAACCAGCAACTGGAGACCGTATGCCAATGTAAATACTTATGTGTGACGATATCAAATAATCTCGACTGGTGTGCGCATGTGAACAACGTTATTGCATCATCTAACAAAACATTTGGGTTTTTACGACGTCATTTACACAGCGCTCCACAGCATGTCAAGTTACTAGCTTACAAAACACTAATACGGCCCCAACTAGAATACGCATCAGCCATTTGGGATCCTCGCCAGATATTCCTCACAAACGCCCTTGAGTCTTTTCAGAATCGTGCCATTCGTTTCATTCATTCCACCTTTTCATACGATATCAGCGTAACATCCTTGAAATTGGAATCCGGTTTACAAACACTTTCTAATCGACGCCACATTGCTAGTTTATAATTATTTCATAAATTCTACCACAGCGCGCTAAATCAAGCACCGTATATTTTGCCACCATCACGCATATCTTACCGTATTGGTCACCCCTTAAACGTTGCCCATCCTCAAGCTCGCACAGTCACCTTTGCATCTTCTTTTTTTTTCCTGGAGCAGCCAAGGACTATAACGACCCTACACAAGAAATCGCTAACTCAAGCCTTACTGCCTTCATTGAAGCGATCACATCACATTATACGATATAATAAAGTGTTCAACCTGTTGTGTATATTGTAACCCACCCATTATGTAATGCCACCTGATGGGGTCTTTAAGGAATAAAAGTGAAAGTGAAAGTGAAAGCGAAATTATTTCCTAAGCAAATAAGTGTGCGTAACTACAAAATGTTTTTAATTTAGATTTATTTGGATTTATATATACGACACACATATTTGAGTCTAAAACTAATTATTGGGCACTCGTCGCATAGCACTGAAGATATTTTTTGCTTGTTTTCTAATAGCATCACTACTCACTTTCGTTTGCATTGTGTAATTTAGACATGCTGTGCAATTTATTATTCTTACATTACTGTTAACCGAGAGCCTGCTGCAGTCGCTCGGCTTTGGGGCCCTTGTCTACACACTACTAACCATATACATATGTTTATTGAATAATTGATAAAGTGAGTGAGTGAGTCGTCATCATCATCACCACCACTGTCATCATCATCAGCTTGACTACGTCCACTGCAGGACAAAGGCCTCTCCCATGTTCCGCCAGTTAACCCGGTCCTGTGCTTGCTGCTGCCAATTTATACCCGCAAACTTCTTAATCTCATATGCCCACCTAACCTTCTGTCTTTCCCTAACCCGCTTGCCATCTCTGGAAATCCAGTCAGTTACCCTTAATGACCAGCGGTTATCCTGTCTACGCGCTACATACCCAGCCCATGTGCGTTTCCTCTTCTTGATTTCAACTACGACATCCTTAATCCCCGTTTGTCCCCTAATCCACTCTGCTCTCTTCTTGTCTCTTAAGGTTACACCTACCATTTTTCTTTCCATTGCTCGCTGCGTCGTCCTCAATTTAAGCTGAACCCTCTTTGTAAGTCTCCAGGTTTCTGCTCCAGGTTTCTCCTCTTGTGGGGAAGCTTTGTGCTTCCCCACAATGGAAGCACAAAGGGCGGCAGCCGGGTTTACGCCATATGTCGGTTTTGCGCAGTAGTTGTCGCATCAGAGTCGAGGTTTGCCTGTAGTACCAAGGTACTGTCGATGGCTGTGGCTAGTGGTACTGCTGTGGTGGCGGCACGTTAGATGGCTGTTGATCGAGAATATTGGCATAGGTTGGCCTAACTGTGTCATTGTTCGGCTCGGGAAGTGAAAGCACTTGCCTTATCTCCTGGCGCACAACTTATGCGGCTGACGCAATCGCACCGTCATTCGGTGTGGCGGCGAGCTTCTTCACCTCTTCTTGTACGATTTCGCGTATCAATTCACGCAAAAAAAGCTCATCAGGTGTCCCTGTAGTTACGGTGGTTGCGCTGATATGTCCGCTGTTTGGGTGGTCGTACTGGCGGTAGCGTAGCTGTAGTTCGCGTTCAATGGCGGTCGCCTCCTTCGAAATTTCGTCGACGAATGAAGGCAGTCTTCACACGAGACCAGCAAAGAGCTGCTCCTTAACACCGCGCATGAGGTGGCTGATCTTTCCGTTTTCGGACATATCAGGGTCTGCTCGATGAAAAAGACGGACCATGTCCTCAACAAACATAGCAACAGATTCATTTGCCTTCTTAATCCATGATTCGAGGAGTCGCTGTGCATGCTCCCGCCTTTCGGTGTTTGCGAAGGTGTCCAAGAACTTTCGCCAGAACTCGTCCCACGTTGACCACTTGCGATTTGGGAACCATGTGCGGGCTCCGTCTTGAAGCGGGAAATACACGCACCCCAACTTTTGTGCAGTGTTCCACCCGTTAAGGTTGGCTGTGTGCTTTAACTACTCGAGCCAGTCATCCGCATCCTCTTATGTGTTGTGGCGCACGTCCATAGGAATTCTAGGGGCGAAAGCCTGTGTCGTGCTAGGGCTGGTCATGGCGGGGCTACTGCTTCCACGCGCGGTCATGTTTTCTGGCAAAGGACCGAACTCTGGGCTCAGGCCTAACAGGCGGTGGCTGGCGCTGTGAACGCGTGTTTCGACGAGCGGAAGTCTTTGTGGACTAGATCCGGGGCTGTTGGAAGGTGTCCTGGACATGTACCCAGCTCCTCCACCAGTGCCACGACGCAGAAACAGCAGAAGTCCGGTTTTGGAGAGCTCACGCAAGAGTTTCGTCTTCCTTTATTAGCTCTCCTCTGTAGGTTGAATGCGGAATATATTCATGTGGGGGCATCCGCCATCATGGTCGACAGGCCATAGAGCTACACCGCTGGCGCGAGGGTGACGGCTTACATCTCGGCCCGGGTGACCGCATTTCGGTCCCCCGGCCGAGATGCACATTCATCGAATCACATTTGCTGGATACCCACTACGCCATAAATAATCATGATTTTTGTCCGGCATTCGCTATGCTATCCTTTATCAATCTTCGCAGAAGCGTGGTATCTGCTAAATACTTTTTTGCAATTAATTTTGTGTGAGTTTTGTGTTTCATGCAGTGGCTGACGACGATAAATAATTACACTTGAAGTGAGTATGTGCCACAGTTAGTAGGTTACAAAGAACAATGGGGTATAGCATTGGATGACCCACCCAATACGCTTTTCGCATTGTGTGACGCCTGCTTGTTCCTTTGCTGTTCTAAAACGCTTTATTAGCCATATTAATGGGATTCCTTTCCCGACATCAAGTCTACCTAAGGCAAGTTTGTGAACGAGTCCCATCACCGGCGTGGCTCAGCAATAGAATGCTAGGCTGGCACGCAGTGGACCCGGGTTCAAATCTCACTATGTCTTTGGTAATTTATATTTGAGTTTTTTTTTTCTTTTATCATTTTGTGCGATAGTGGTTACGGGCATCGACAGCGGTGGCGGACAAATACGGCACCACGCCTGACCCGTGTTATGATCTCATAATAGCTTTCGCTGTAATAACTTGCCGTGGGCAGGGACCAATTCCGCGACCTTCGAATAACGCGTTCGACGGTCTACCAACTGAGCTACCACGGCGGCTCTTTCACCGTTCACTTTATGGGGTATGTGTGTGCTCTGAACGTGGACTAAGCGTCAGTCAGCGCCGCCGGTAGCTTTGATGGCGAATGTGGAACACTCTTTCTGAGCCTGTTTGGCCTCACGTAGCACGTCATCCTATCACGAGCTGGAAGCTAACCTATAATCTACTTGAAGGCACCAAGTCTGCCAAAACAAGACCCTCGCTATAAATGAAAGAAGTAACGGCATATTTCAGGGCTCGTTTTCATTGTTAGACACATTATTTATGAGATCTAAAAGACAATCATGCCAGGGAAGGTATAGCGGATGTTATTAACAGTAAATAAAAGTCACATCAAATATGTTTACCATTCGAAACAACATAAGACCAAAAGCAGCCACGTTCATGAATCACCGCAAAATTACGCCACATTTTGTTGCCATTGCATTTGATTTTTTTTTTCGAAAGCGGCACCTGCAAGAGGGTTCGCATCCGCGTGAGCAAACGACTCATCGCTTTTCTTGCTGCCGGCAATGAACATAGCCACATTCTAGCTAACTTGTCACTCAGTGTGAACATGGACTGTAGGTTTAGGGTGGGTATACCTTGGGGGGGGGGGGGGGGGGTTACAGACACTCTTTTGTAAAGTTGTTTGCGCCGCGTGGCGCACGTGTCTCGCGCGGAAGCCGTGTTTTGAGGTCAAGGCTATAGGTGGCGTTGCGTACGCGAGCGGTATTTAAGCGGGTAGAATTAACTAGAAGGAGGATGTCTGATTGGTGGCTAAAGTCAAGGCACGAGTGAAAATTAAACCATTCACTGCAAAGTACGAATCCTCAACCTCACTATTTAAAGAAAAAAAAATAAATCTAGTTTTTGGTTCATTAAGTATTACGGCTTCGTGGCGCTAGCCACCCCCCAATCTAAAGGGTACAGCCATGTCCATCCATTCATACGTAATCACCGCTATCATCCTCATCATCATCATCATCATAGTTGGTAGAGTGGTATCGCTGGCGCTGACCCCTGGCGGAAGGCAAGCCTTGGTGGCTGGCGAGAGAGTTGAGCGAGTCTCTTTTGCGATTGGCGGTTGCCGCGAACGGTTGTCTCTAGCGTGGGTCCCCGGTGCGTGGCACCGCGGGTTGCGCGTCGGGGGCCCTCGTGGCAAGTCAAGCGTTGGCGACGCCGCCTTGGGTGTGTAATTGTGTTTGTCGTGTTTTTGGAGTGTATTGCAAAATTGTGTAAGGAGGTCTTAGCGTGTTGATCACAATTTATGTTATAATATTTTGTCGGACGATATTGTCGTTCTAAATTAGTTAAATAAATGTATTTTGTTGTTTGGTTTGTACCGACCACGTCTGTTGTGTCCTTTCACTCCAATAGCGTGGCGTGGCGCTCGCCAGTTCGAGAGCCCACAAACTTCAAAGTTTGTTTATGAATAGTTATGAATTATTTTCGGGGGCGGGGGCACATCTTTAATTAGGGGGCACCTTCTTGAAATGGTCATTTTTCGTTCTTTCGTTCTGTACGCCACGGCGAAAAAAAAGCGCCAGGCCTGCACGGAAGGCGCAGCACAGTCACAGCAAGCATGGGCTCGGTGAGCCACCTCTGTGCCCGATGTGACACAGGCGGTGAAATGATAACCACTTTATCCTGAGGTTGTGTCCTTAGACGAAAACAGAAATATGCTCGTGGTTTGACGGGAGGCAAGTTTTCGGTCCTAGTTGAAAATTTAAGATGTACAACTTCATCGTGGATCAGGCGCTATTCTCCTGCATGCCGACGGTGTGAGTGCACTTTGAAGACGTGGACACGGAAAAGACAGGTGTGTGATGTCTCTTCCCTGTCCTTGTCTTCAAAGCGAACCCACATTGTTGACATGCATGCAGAATCAACTGGCCCAATCAAGTGCGCCGATAATCTTCTCCTACAGTTTATGCATTTTCTGTTTGTGCCTCTCCCGTGCGCCACGTCGAGACCCTTAATGTAGCCGCTAGACATTGCTATAAACACATCCCAAGAAATGTACCATAAATAATATGGCAGCAAACTCAAACACACTACGAAAACGCCGCCGGAATCATTGAAAAATCACTACCGAAAGTGGCGTACCAGAAGTCTCCTTGGGCAGGCCTTTCGGCACGAGTCAGTTTGTTTAGAAAAGCCGACATGACGTGTATGATTGCGGTGTCTCTAGATACTGAGCGCTTCAAAATGAGTTTATTTGCGTGGAAGGAAAACGACTGATGCAAGTGCACCAAGGACACATCAGCATTTACGGAGTTGCACACGCAGTGGGTCGTTGTAAGCTCTGTCCGACACGCGCCCGATGAGCTCACCTTTGTCGCCCTTTATTCCCGGAGGTCCGACGGGACCGACGGGGCCTGGGCTTCCTGGCAATCCCGGTAGCCCTCGCAGCCCCATGTCTCCTTTCTCTCCCGGGTATCCCGGAATGCCTGCGCTTGAGCGAGAGCAGATCGTTAATAAGTATTGTTTGCACAGAGAAGGAAATTGAGAGTGTAGTAGCTCCATATTGTGTGCCCGTGATGGCATGCGAAAATTGATTACTGAAAAGACACTCCAAAACAGTAACTTTATAGGGGAACGCTCAAAATAGTAAGCCATGTAAGTGTTCATAAAAATCAATATGGTTACAAGCTCCCACATGGTCTCAAAGTGAAAGAAACAAGTTACAAAGAGACTTCAGAAGCGCCTACTAAAAAATTGACGTGAAATGGTGAATTCATACAAGTTATGCGTAATTAAATGTGCAGGGTAATTTCATAGACTGTGACAAACAGAAGAAATCGTTCTTCGCACACTTATACTTCATTTCAGAGCAAACATAATAAAATGCCTCAAACGTGGGAACGTTATCATGTTATGATATCAAATGGCGTAAACAAATAAAGAACACTCGAGAGATCGATGACGCAATACAGCCACCTTTATTTTGTTATGGAAAATTCTGAAACAGAACGTGTGAGGGGAGGGGGCTATGTGAGTTATGTCACTAGAAGCGAAAGTTGGGCTAGTTTGTGGTTTATGCTTAGATGTAAGAACGGCGCAAAAATATTGACAAAGGGAAGAAGAGACGACAAGACGCTGAACCCGCAACTAAATTTTATTAGAAGGAACACACACATATATAAGGCACGGGAAGACCTAGTCACATGGTACACCACGGCGCATCAGAACAAACTGGGTGCAAAAAGGATCTAATTACGGTGAAAAGCAACACATGTGTAAACAACCGAGAAAAAAATCACAGCATATCCATAGAGTAAATGATGATGAGTGGGGCGAAGCTTCAGAAGGTTTTATCGGTAAACCGTGAATAGTCTATCCGTCCGTCTGTCTGTATGTCTGTCTGTCCATCTATCCGTCCGTCCATCCATCCGTCCGTCCGCACCTGCTGAGTGAGTCATCGAACTAGGCGGTCACGTACGAGCTAGGATGGACAGACCCTTGGCTTTAGGAGCTTCGCCCACAAAAGAAAAAAAGACAAACCTACTGGCAAAAACATACGTCACAGCCTATAAAACACTCACAATCGCTTTAACCTGGCAGCGTTGAACCCAGGTATCTAACCATCCTTTTCACCGAGGGCCATAGGTGGTTTGCTCATGCACCACTTCCCTCCCTTTCAATGTAAAAAGCCTCCATCACCTCTCTAGTGCATTTGTCCCGATGACCAAACAAACAAGTGCTTTCGTCCGCCGACGGCTGGCAGCCACACTCCATGCAATGAGCTAGCAAGTGCGAAGCGCCAGTAGTCGTCAAGGATGCCAAGTATTCTCTTAGTCTAAAGTTGACGCACCGCCTGGTTTGTCCTAAAATCAACAGCTGCTTATAAACACACATGATTTACATTCAACGTTCCTATTGTTTCTTTTTTTCTGGACAGAACTAGCAGGCCTTGTGTGAATTACAACTTTTTATGAGGTGACATCACAACACGTTCCCTTTTACTACTGGCCGCGTTCTTCAAGTTAATTATGGGAAAACTTACGCACGTAGGGGACCACTACCAGTCTCATTTCAGTGCACACGCGCTCTGTTCTCCTTCGAGTATCATGTAAGCCTTTGACCCACCTGATTGGTTTTTGACAGCCCCTCAAGATTTCGGTATCAGGGTAGCTCGCCGACTTCCACGTTTCGACTTGGCTCAGGAAACTTTCTTTTCTTTTTCTTTTTTGTCTCATGCGTGCATGTTTTCTGGAGCGCCGCTCACAGCGCGGCATAAATAATGGCTGACTTGACCATCTTGGTGTGATATATGAGTGACTGTTATATGTGTGTGCTCCTTCTAATAAATTTTAGTTGCCAGTTCAGTGCGTTGTCATCTTTTCTTCCGTCTTTGTCTATTAGCCCCGAGAAGTTGGAGTGGCGACACCTGGTGGGAGGCCTGGTTTACGTCACGGCACGGTCTCTTCGACGCCCGCCGTTGCGCGGCTCCATAACATGCGCTCGCATTGTACGCGGTCCCGCTCTTTGTGCGACAAGCTCGCGTTGGGTGCGATCTAAATGTCGCCGCCTCCGCGAAGCGCCGCCTCCACGGAGCGTGGTCTCTGCTGCGCGCGCGCTTATCAGACTCGTTATTCGAGAAAGGAAGGAGGTTACTTCGCTCGCTGGCGCAGCGGCGTTTACCAAAGGAGCGCACGGCTGACACGAAACGCAGGAATAATTGTGACAGTTGTTCTCGCTTGTCCTGTACATGATTGTGCTCTCGTTTCGCGCGTCTTTCTGTTTGAACGGTGCGCTTCAAGTGTCGAACTGTGGCAGCTGTTAGTCCGCGCTCATTTTGTGTATGCTAATTTCACGCGAGGAAGAAGGAAGGAGGAAGAAAGTTTAAGCGGAAAGACAGGGAGGTTAGCCAGTTCTTAGACCGGCTGGCTACCCTGTGCTGAGGAAAGGGGTGAGGGGAATGAAAGATGTTAAAAAGAAATGTTGCGAAGAGAGGGAGAAATAAAAAAAAGAAAATTGCGACAGAGGAAATGCAACATCAAAGAGTATAAGACCCTAAAGTTTGTCTCTGAGGCCAGTTGTCCGCAAAAAGCGCAGCAAAGCTTTCAAAGCCTTCTGGGCTGAGAATGGGCTCGGCCATTGACCTATTTCAACGCGCAATGACAAGAACTCACTGCAGCTCTGGATAAACTAGACGATCGGCCTTTATCGGAACAAAGAATTTCAGGCGAGCTTTCTATTTGAGGTGTATGCTGCAACTTTCCAGCTGCTAGCCATTCTTAACGTGACTTTGCAATTTGGGGCTATTGCTGAAACAATGCAAAATAAACGCTCAACTATATACCACTGTGAAGACACGTTCGCTCCCTTGTTATACCGATCCCTATATAGAGGGATCAACCGCGTTTTTTTTTTTTTTTTTAGGATTCTGTTCATGGGCTAAAGCTTACGTACGGGCTGCCGGAAAAAGATCGAGAGCTTCATTTTCGAGATATTAGATTGCGCTTTCACGAGGAACATTTGTGTTGTCTGCATACAAGCTCCGATTCGTAAAGGGTATCTTGCCATTAACATCGGGCTTTGCTAAGATAATCAAGTCGGGCATTATTTATGTCGCGCTGCGAGCTGTGCTTCAGAAAATGTACACACATGAGATAAAAGAAAGCTTCCTGAGCCAAGGTGAAAGGCTGAAGTCGGCGGGCTACCCTGTTACGGAAATCACGAGGGGCTGTCAAAAACCAATCAAGTAGATCAAATGCGTACTTGATACGCGTAGGAGAACAGAGCGCTTGTGCAATGAACAGAGACCGGTAGTGGTCCTATACGTGCACAAGTTTTCCCATAGCTTGAAAAACGAGTAATGGGGTACGTGTTGTGATGACAGCTCCCAAACAGTTGGAATTCACACAAGGCCTGCTCTTTCTGTCCGGAAAAGAGAAAGAATAGGACTGTTGCATGTAAATCATGTGTGTTTATAAGCTGCTATTGTCTTGTGGGGGAGGGGGATTATATAGGACAAACCAGGTGGTCCGTCAACTTTACACTAAGAGAACACTTGGCCTCCTTGACGACTGCTGGCGCTTTGCACTTGCTAGCTGATTGCAGGGAGTGTGGCTGCCAGCCGTTGGCGGACGAAAGCACTTGCTTGTTCGGCCATCGGGACAAATGCACTAGAGAGGTGATGGAGGCTCTATACAATGAAAGGGATGGGGAAAGGTGCGTGAGAAAACCATCTGTAGCCCTTGGTGAAAAAGAGATTAGATAACTGGGTTCAAGGCCGTCAAATTAAAGCGATTGAGTTTTTTTTTTTTACTGTCGCGCGTGTTTTTGTCAGAAGATTTGTCCTTTTTTTCCCCTTGGGTGTTTACACATGTGTTTCTATTCACCATAATTAAATCCTTTTTGCACCCTGTTGGCTCTGCTGCGCAGACGCCATGGTGTACTAGAAGGAACGCCGCTTGCTAGACGCGAGCCGGACGCGCTCGCATCGGCTCCTGCTTTTTAAATGTTTTTGACCGCAAATTTGCCGATCGACCTCGGTTTTTCGACTCATCTGATCCAGTTTCTTTCAAGGATCGAGTGGATACCCGACTTTTGCGGGTAGGTCAAGCTTTCGAACTTTTATTTGGGTGTTTCACCCTGTGCCACGTTGGCGCTCAGCTCGGCCTGCCGAGCGAGACGCTTCGAGGATGCCGCTCGAGGAGATGGTCTTCGGCGAAGAAATCTCCAGGCAGGAGGATGAAGCCTCCGGATGAATTGTTGCCCACTCTCGGAAGAAGCAGCGTCAGGATTTTACGCCCGGCGACAGCCCTGGCCCCAGTGCCGGTCATCGTGCCGCCCGTCCAGCGCACCCGAAGGGGCCGATAAACAAGCTCATCGCCGCGTCGCGCCTGCCGCGATTGCCTAAAGATCACTACCGGGTTGTCGTACGTCCCAAGGGAGGCATGGATGTGCGCAAGGTCAGTGGAATCAAGGTTACCCAAGCTTTGGTGATGGCTGCTTGTCTCGGCCCGCCGCAGGCTGAGGAAGATATTGTTTGTGCCAATGAAATGCAGAACATTTTTGTGATCAGCACGCCACACGCTAGGAACGCAGAAGCCTACGCTAAAGTGAAGCAAATTCGAGTGGGAGAAACGCTCCATGAAGTCTCTACTTACGTGACGCCACCCGGGGATACGTGCAGAGGAGTTGTTCGCGGTATCGACCCTGAGCTCTCTGATGACCGGCTTGGTGAGCTCTTCGTGCACGCAAGAAATCCGAAGGTTCTTGGAGTACGGCGCATCAAGAAAACGCCCACGGTGATCGTCCTGTTTGACGGTATGAAAGTTCCAAACTACGTCATGTGTGGGACGAACCTGATCCGGTGCACGCTCTACCGACGACAAATCGACGCCTGTCGAACCTGCGGAAAGCTGGGACATCGCTCGGACGTTTGTCCCACTCCTACAGTCATCACCTGCCCGGACTGTAGGGTCTCATCGCCCCCTGAGAATCATACGTGCCAGCCGAAGTGCTCCATCTGTGGAGGAGCGCATCCGACGGCGGATCGGGCCTGCCAAAGCAGGTACCAGGTTCCCTACATCGTTCGGCGTAGAAGGCGACGACGGAGAAAAGCAAACAAGCAGCGCGCGGAGTTCGTGCCACAGCAAGCTCCCGGGCTTGGGTTCAACCAGGGGGGTGGCCTTGATAACCCTGGGCGGGGTGCGGGTCACCGCTCTCGCTCGAGGGATAGGTCTGCCTCCTGTGCCCGGATTCAGCAGGAACCTACCTGGGCTGAACGAGTGGGCCCAAAACGTGAGTCTCGCACTATCGTGCAGCGCCAGTTGCCAGAGCAAGCTACGGCTAGAATACAGCAGCTAGAGCGTGAGAATGCAACTCTGAGGAGTGAGCTTCAGGAGATTAAAGCATTAGTTGAGGAGCTTAGGCAGCGCGAACGCACGCCGGAAGGGGCGGTGAAAGTGCAGCAGGCCGAGGCACAACCTAGAGGCGGTAAGCGAAAAGCCGCTGACCCTCCGGTACACAGTAAAAATTTTTGCACCCAAAAGGGTGTAAAAAGGGTGCTTTTACGAGAAAGCACCCTTTGCAACACCCTTTAACACCCATAAATGATTGATTGAAAAAAAAGCACCCCTTTGTTTGGGTGCTTGCCTCGATAGCACCCTAAAATAGGCTCTAAGGGTGCTTTTGTGCCTGAGAAGGGTGTAGGTGCCGATTCATCAGATGGAATAGGCAGCATAAGAAGAACACATAATTATAATATTTGGGATTTTACGTCTCAAAAACCTCGATATGATTATGAGGGCCGTCGTAGTGGAAAGCTGCAGAGATTTTCACCATTTGGTGTTCTTTAATGAGCGCTCATATCGCACAGTGCAAAGGCTTCTACCTTTTCGCCTCCGCCTTAATTCGACTGCCACGGCCGGCATCGAACCCGCGACCTTCGGATTGGCGGCCGAGCCGCGCAGCTACTGCACGAATATGTGGACCTTGCGTTAAATGACGGCCTAATTGACTTAGAATGTGTGAAGGTGCTCTCCGAATACAGCAGAATGTCTGCAGAAGCAAATCGCGTTTCATCTATAATGGCAATTAACTGCAATCCATGTTACGAAAGCTCTCCTTAGCGTTGGTCATAAGCTGCATGTTTGCTACGGATTATATACACACAAATAATGTTCGCCCGAGTATGGGTGTGTGTGCGTGTAAGCGCGAGTCCGTGCTTGTGTTAAGCGTGCCTGTGCACATGTGTACGCCCATGCATGCGTGCGTTTACGGTCGCGTGTGTGTGTGGCCGCTTGTGTGTATACGTGTATGTGTGTGCGCCTGTGAATAAGTATGCGTGTGTATCAGCCCGTGCGCCCTCGAATTTCGTGTGTGTGTGTGTGTGTGCGGGGGGGGAGGCACTGCTTCTTATTGTTTAAGGTCCCACACCTGTTGAGACTGGGAGTCTATATGGGAGGTGGCTTAAGGAATGGCGGTGGTCAACGCACTGTACACGGACTATTCAGTACATGGAAAACAGCTGCACATTTTCGTACCTGATCGTTGCTTACGAACTTGCTGTGGTAGCTGATTAGGTCCGCTGAGGTGCTTCTACGCCCGAAAACGTGGGTTATGACCAATTCCCACGGAAAGCTGTCACTGCACTTATGCACAACCATCGTTTATATTAACAACGTTTAACAAGAACGTGCCGTGCCTTTGCTACAGGTGCTTAGCTAGCTCATTGGGTAACCATATGGAATTATGTGCTGATCATGTGGTCAGCAAAAAGTTTGTTATAACAACCTCGGCACGTTTCGTGGTGCGTGACAAGCCTTCTAAACATCCGCGACTGTGGATTAATTTGTTCCAGCTTCGACTACGCATTCAGTGTTTGCGGCACCATACGCGGAAGTGCCAGACACAGACAATGCAAAAAGAAATTCCTCTGGAAAAATGTGTAGCGATGCTCTCCCGCTAATGCCACCGAGGACGAAATAATTATTGTTTCTGGCCATTCCATGGTGCACTTTGTTTTCCGCAAGTTTTTCTTCACTATTTTTCGCCCACTGCAATCGCATTCCGTCAAAATACTCAAAGAACCCGAGGCTGGTAAATAACCTACGTCGCTGTGACACTGGCTGGAAGGAGAGTTGCCATTTACAAGAAGTCATTCGGCGTCGAACGGCCGTCCGCCGTATGCGCCATAGCGTTTGCCTTTCGGCGCCGTCCTGGCGGGTTCCCCGCTCCGCCCCCCCCCGCTCACCCCGGCCAGCGTTGCTCCCACAACGGCGGCGTAGATAAGCGAATAGTTGCGTCACCGAACACCTGCGTCGACAGCTGCGGCGCCGCCGCTCCTTCTCTCTCTCAACGTCGCTCTCTCTGTCTCATCGTCTTTCAAATGCGTTGCGTTGGTCTGGGGTCTTGGTCGCTGTGTGTGTTCTAGCGAACAGGCGCATATTCAATGGTGGTCACGCATGGCACCGTGTTCGAAGTGACGCTCGGATTAAGGAATATTCATGGAGTGGCGGACACGGACAACGTGGGCCTGTTAACGGTGAGTGTACTGTTTTCGTAGGTAGTAATCATACAGCGCTAGCTGGGCGCCTGCAGCAGCTCTGCCGAAGTAGGCTGCCAGCCATTTACAACAGCATGCGTTCGCGGGCCTGTTGCAGATGCCCGATTAAACGTGTGACTTCACGAATTCACACTGCTATGCGCGATGTTGTGTAAGTGCCTGCATCACTCATACAGTGAGTGATGTGATCATTTAACAAGGGCGGGATTAGTTGCTGATCGCACATTGTCTCTACACTGCACAAAGTGATTGATATTGTTTTAAGATGTGCTTTGGGCTACATCGTAATAACATTTCTATTAATACTCAAATGTGCAACGTGCTTCTGTAGGTGTAAGCGTAAAAAAGAAAGAAAAAGCAAAAATTATGTACAGAGGCGCACTGTACGAAATGGCTTTTTTTTTTTTTGCTTAAAGACGGTATAGTTGGAGGTGCTGATATGCCGCGATGCTCCCAGCACGTGCGCCTCGGTCTTTTAAGCTATTTAGGACAAGTGCCACCAGCAACAGGGAAAGATCTAGCAGACTTCCAAAGGCGCGTTGTTGTGGCCATCGCCGTGCGTTGTTTTCCCTCGTTTCTGTTTGCTGTTTTCGTGCTTCGCTTTCATCTGCGATAATGTTCGGCGTTATAACAGAATCGAGAGAGTATACGTGACTGTTGGAGCTATGTGTGGTTGCTCTAGCATAAGCCATGGCTGCTGCAACGTAGTCGGCGTCCGCGCGCGTTGGTGTCGTTCGAGCGCTCTTACTTGCGTGATTGTGCTTAACTGAGTATTTAGGCACGGGTTGCGTTTGTAAATCCCGTAGTCAATAATCGCTAATAGCGTGCCTCTGATTGCCATCAGAGGATGGGCTTGGTTGTCGAAATATGCCAGACGCTTTTTCTAAAGCAAGCTTTGAAATTTTTTTTTTAAAGAAGTACTTTCATACGTGCATGGCAGTGCCTATTGCAGGCCCGCAACTCTTTAAAAACTGGACGAGCTATCACATCTTTTATCAAATTACAATGAATTAAGATGATTGAATTATAGATGACGAATTTCTGTGCTAGATTAGGTGCACAAAACACATGTTCGCAGCCCTACGTCTAGAAAGCAGGCAAATAGGAAGCACAGCGTCAAATTTGGATTAGATTCCATTGACGGAGCGTCTTGTGAGGGTAGAAAGAACGAGAAAAGTGTTCATTTTTGATGCCCTTATAGAGGCAGTCAGAATCGCACTGATTGGTGACTTGTAACAATTCCTCAGATTGTTAGAGGCGTGAATAAAGTCAGTAAATCTTTTACTATTTTTTTTTTTGCAGACCTCTTCGCTAGTGCCACGCCGAAGATCATTTGTTCTCATGTAAAAGAGAAAGCAGAGATGTCTTCACTGTCTGTACATGAAGAGGTAAGTTTCTTGTGCATTTTGATTAATGTTACATGTTCTGAACGTTGTACTTTAGGAATTGTTTTTCACACTGGCTCACTACCCTAGAAGGAATTTGATTCTTAGGTGACTTCAGGCTTTCGTAAGTGCCATTTTCGAGCTGTAGTCTTACACTTCACCACATTTCGGGAATTTGCTGTATGCTGGAAAACTCTTATCTTTATCATACGAAATTATTGGAATGTATGGGTTGTATGCTTCGAGTTCAGTGTAATGTCAATTACACGCCATTTCGAAGGATACACACTACACATTATTTATATATGGTGCTGCCAGAACAGCACGAACATCCTTTTATGAGAAGTCATATTTGCTCTTATTACAGGATGAGAGGGTGCCGCTGACGTCCTGCGTAGTCTACCCCCCGGCCCCAGCCTAGAGCAAGCCTACTTCCTGAACCTCCACATGGATAACCGAAAAATCTTCCGTGTCAGTAATGACGAAGAAGGAGTGACAGCACTGATGAGTTGATTTTTTTTATTTTCAACATTGTCTACGGCCGCAAGGCCTTTAACAACCACCGTGATTGAGCGGCTTTTTCTCGGCGTGAGTTTGGAGTTTATCAAAGAAGTTGTTCAGGCAGTACGACGCTGAAAATTTTAGTGTCACAATGCCTGAACAACTTTTTCTAGTGTGGTCATGGTAGAGGAACAAACATTGTTATTTGTGTAAGTTATTTCGCTTAGATATAGCTGGACCACTCCATGCCAAACGTCCCAGCCACTTTGGCGACCATCTGAATTGTATTTGAAAAAAAAAAGTGCTGACTTACTGCGTTGAAAACAGTGAACTGCTAGAATATTTCAGCGAGAAAAAAAGTTTTGTTCATGTGGCTGGCTTATAACTTCCTGGCATAATGCTGTCTGTGTGCTGTTTGTGGAAAATTTCGTTTTAGAACTACCGCTTTTTTCTAAAGCAAATTCGGTCTACCTGTTAAGTAAATGTGCTTCTGTAAGGTATTTGAAGCTCAATAATAATAGTGCAATTTTTTTGCCACATTCGCTTCCAAGAATAAAGCCAAAATGTGTTATGTTTGCATTTTTTATTGCAATATTGCACTTTGTATGAATATTTGAGCAGTGAATACTTACTCCACAGAAGGTATATATTGAGGAAAAAATATCTTTAGACCTCTCAAGCTGCTGAAATATACGAGAAAATATCACGAATTTCACAAAATTGTGATTTTTGTCCATATTGAGATGCAATTTGCTCCATGTTGTGATATAATGAAAACTCATCATTATACCTAAATTGTAAGAAAATGAAATTCTTTCTGTAATAAAAATCTTATCGCAAAAAGGACAGGAAAGAGCGCTGTCAACTGAATTTTATTGAAGGTGCTACGAGCGTTTTTATACTGAGCACAAGACCAGGGCTCATCTGCAACAACACATGTGTGACCATGACAAAATAATTTTAACCGAGAAAAGAATACTCTTTTTCGGAAAAGATAAGTGAAGGTGTACTGATGCATTGATCCTTGGCCTTCCTGATAAGTAGTTCTAAAATCTCTCAATTTTCTGCTTGCTTTTTTTTCAAAAACCGTGTTTTATGAAACCTAGGACTACACTTACATTCTTTACGGTGTCTGGCCATGAGAGTACTATAGTCCTTCTTAACATTTAAAGCATGCTGTCTTGCTTGATCATTGAAGCATTGCCCAGTTTGTCCTATGTTTAGTTTTCCACATGTTAGCGGTATCTTATACACATTAGATTGGCATTCAGTAAACCTATTCTAGTGACGAATGGTGCAAGATTGACTATTCCTGTTGCTGTAAGTACATGCACTTTTCAAAGCTTGCAAGGGGTGGAAAACAACAATGTCATATCTGCTGGCTCTTTTCCTAAAATTGTGAGACACCTTATGTACGTAGTACCGTGTGACATGCAAAGGTGATTGGTCATTCTCTTTTTCTTTTGGTCCTGTTTGCTTTAACTTTACTTTCTGCAGGAGGGTTTCGCAAACAAGTGTGATGATGCTGTTGGGGTATTGGCTGGTGCTATCAGCCCAGGAGTGCTAAGAATGTTCTGCCTTTTGATAGTGGGCATTCAAAATTAGTAGAAAGAGGAATTGATACCACATGTACTCAGGCCACCCTTCAGAAGTCATGTTAGCACAAGGGTGAGGTCAGGCTTAAAAACCAGATTAAAAGACTACAAGATGCTGGGTATCCCAACAGAATCATCACACCCGTTTGCAAAACCCTCCTGCAGAAAGTAAAGTTAGACAGGACCAACAAAAAACAATGACCAAAACCTTTGCATGTTATACCACATCATGTGCCTCACAATTAAAAAAATAGCCAGCAGATATGATATTAGCCTGTTGTTTTCCACCCCTTGCAAGCTTTCAAAAGTGTGTGTACTAAACAGCAACAGGAATAGTCAATCTTGCCCTATTCGTCACGAGAATAGGTTTACTTAATGCCAATATAACGTTTGTAGAAGTATTTTTTATCAGGTAAACCAATGATCAGTGCATCACTACACGTTCACTTATCCTTTCCGAGAGGGAGTATTCTTTTCACAGTTAAAGATTACTTTGTAGTGCTCACACGTGTCGTCGCGCATGAACACGGTTCTTGTACTCCGTATAAAAGCGCTCGTAGCACATTCATTAAATTCAGTTGACAGTCGGTGCTCTTTCCTGTCCTTTCTGTCTCTTCCTAAAGTTGTCACGCTGTGACTAGCACACAACCACGATGAACCAACTCTCCCAAATTAAGCTCTTGTTACGTAACACGTAGACCGAGTTTCGTATGAAAAGAAGGAGCGGTGCTTTTAAAATAAACTTTTTCACATACAACACCTAGACGGCATTCCAGGAAGTTCAGAAGGCAGCCACGTGACCAAATATTTTTCCTCTCCTAAATATTCCAGAAGTTCACTATTTTCAATGCAGCACGAGTTTTTCGAATACATTTGAGATGGTTGCCAAAATGGCTGGGACATTTGGCATAAAGTGACCCAGCTGTGTCATTAGTCATAATTATGCATTACCTCTTTTGTTTTTTGTGTGTTTTGACTCAGTTTTGTGTTCGTTTTTAGCTTATTGTGTTTCTGATCATTGTATTGGTTTGTTAAGTATTCGCTAAAGTTATATGTGCGAAAACCCGTATATGTTTGCCTGTACATATTTTCTCATAACCAATTGTTATACATCCAGGAATACAAAGCTTAATCCACTGTGATTGTATACATTTGAAAACACTATCCATATATATTTTTGTGTGCATCACTTCTTGGGAACGATTGTGTACATGAAGGCGTATATAGTGAAATCATGGTGATTGTATATATTTGAAAGAATCATAAGTATATATTTGCCTGTATTTCATTCCTATTAACCGATTGTGTACATGAAGGAGTATTAAACTGGAAACCACTGGGATTGTAGATACTTGAAAGAATTATAGGGATATATTAACGTATATTTCATTTGTAGTCTCTATGTACTTGAAGCAGTACACTAAACTGAAACCAGTGTAATTGTATGTTGCAAAGAATTGTCAATGAAGTGAAACTGAATAAATATAATAAACATTTGAGGTGTTGCATGTGTAGTGTACGTATACGTGAACGTATATCTGGTGAAAAAGTTGTGTGGCAGAAGAAAAGTTTATGTTTTATTTGCCTATTAAATAAACGCAATATGCAAGGGCAGCAAGGCTTCATTTTCTGTAACGCGCATTATGCATATACTGTGAAGTATATATAGATCCAGCACAAGTTCATATATCGAGAAGAAGTTCAGTGACTTTAAACAGGAAATTATGGGGGTGGTCCATGAAATTAAGGAGGCCATCGCTGGTGTCAGCTCTGTCATCCAGTCCCTTTCTGCAAGGGTGGTGGTGGTGGAGCAAAACCTAAGTAGCAATCATGGCGAAGCTAAATAAAACATTTGTCATTTGGCAATGGAATTGCGCGAGCTTCCACAGGAAGAAGGCAGTCTTGCAGCAGTTCGTCAGCTCACAGGAGAATAAGCCAGCCGTAATACTCCTCCAGGAGACCCTTAAAGGAGAGGTGGCCCTCCGGGGTTATCGCTCCGTGGCCTGCTGGGGGGAAGGAAAACGCGGGGTTGCCACCCTCATATCCAAAGAGTTCTCCTTTGAGGTTCGCGATGTACGTCCAGACCTAAAGGTGGAACACATACTCATTGAGTTAATCCCAAACTCTCGGCTTAAGGAGCACCTATTCATTCTCAACGTTTATAGCTCACCATCTGATACTCGGGAGACTTTTAATGCGCTTCTCTGCAAAGCCTCCAAAATCGCGGGCTCGGCTCCGTTGACAGTTGCTGGCGACTTCAATGCGCAACATCAGACATGGGGCTATATCAATAATACGGCTAAGGGGCGGGCGCTTCTGCAGCATACTACCAATCTTAATATGTTACTAGTTACTGATCACAACTTTCCCACACGTCTCGGCAATTCTGTAGCAAGGGACACCACGCCGGACCTGGCTTTTGTCAGGAACGTCGAGTGCCCTTTCTGGCAGAACTTGCATGAGAACTTGGGGAGCGACCATTTCATCGCGTCTATCTCCCTCGATGTTAAAGCACCGCCGCCGCGGGTTTTCAAAATTGTTGATTGGGATGCATTTCGGGAACTCAGACAAAGCGATGAAAAAGAGTACGATGACCTTGGCCAGCTACTTGAGAGTCTTAAGGCAGATGTTAAAGCTGCCACTAAGGTGGTGGAGACGGATCTTAAAACGGAACGCATGGACAGCCGCCTAGCGAGGCTCCTTGAAGCCAAAAACTCCTTACTTAACAGATGGCGTATGCAGCGACTCAACAGGCGGCTCAGAAAGAAAATTGCTCTGCTCAAACAGGAGATTGAATCGTACAGCCAAACCCTGGCCAGACAACAATGGGATGAGGTCTGTAACGCTGTCGATGGGCAGATGCGGTCAGGGGCGAAATGGAACATTCTCAAGCACCTCCTGGGAGATAAGCAAACTAAAGCTAATCAGAAACACACTGTTGATCGGCTCATTCACAAGGAGAGGTCTGCTGGGCTCTCCAATGATCAAATCTTACAACAGCTGGCGGATAGGTACCTCCCCCTGGGGGCTACCACGGATGCAGACTACCCGGATTTCTCTGGTCTGGAGGATGCGGAGCTGGACTCCCCCTTCAACACGGCAGAGATCAGGGCGGTCCTTTTTGATCTCAATGGAAAATCGGCTCCCGGGCCGGATGGTATCACTAACAGGCTACTTAAAAATCTGGACGATAGATCCATTGAGCTACTAACTGACGAGGTCAACCGGGTTTGGGAGTCGGGGCAGGTGCCGAAGGAGTGGCGAACGGCCTCTGTCGTCCTCATTCCCAAGCCTGGTAAACCTCTCGGGCTCGGCACGCTCCGACCGATCTCGCTCACGTCTTGCGTGGGTAAGGTCGCGGAGCATGCAATCCTTAACCGAATCTCCCATCACATTGAACAAAACGAGCTCTTCCCTTTCAATCTCATTGGCTTTCGTGCCGCGCTCTCTACGCAGGACGTTATGAAAATGATTAAACATCAAATTCTCGACATAGACACCAGAGATATCCGAGGGATTCTTGCACTCGATCTGGAGAAAGCTTTCGATAATATCTCACATCCTCACATACTGGATTCTATCTCAGAGTTGGGATTGCGGGCCCGCTTTTACGGGTTCGTCCGCTCTTTTCTCAGGGATCGCGTTGCCACCATTCGGCTCGGGGACCTCTGCTCCAAGGAATTTCATCTTGGACCTAGGGGAACCCCTCAAGGATCGGTCATTTCGCCGCTAATTTTTAATATCGCGATGAGGAAACTCTCGCTCGAACTCTCTCGTATCGACCGCATCGGACATGCGCTGTATGCGGACGATATTACTATATGGTGCACTGGGGGTAGGGACGGAGACGTTGAGGAGTCCCTCCAGCAGGCCCTCAGGTGCACGGAGGAGTTTTTGGATAGCACGGGGCTGCACTTGTCGACCGCCAAGTCGGAGCTCCTCCTGTACACACAGCCGGAGAAACGCAAGTTCACCACTATTCCATTTCCGCCGGAAGAGATCAGGATCGAAATTCACACACGGTCAGGGCAGGCCATCCCCCGTGTCGATAAAATTCGGATATTAGGCATGTTCCTGGAGGAGCACGGAAGTAACTCTCATACTCTGACTCGTATTGCGGCAAAGGCGGAGAGCATGGTCAAGCTTATACTTCGGGTGTCTAACAGGCGTGGAGGGCTTTGTGAGGCCAACCTCATGAGGCTTTTCCATGCCTTTCTTATGAGTCACATTAATTACATTGCCGCAGCGCATAGGTGGGAAAGGAAAGAACAAGGGAAACTGGATGCGATTATTCGAAAGTGCATTAAGAGGGTCTTGGGCCTTCCAAACAACACAAATGAGGAAAAGCTCAAGGCTCTTGGTATGCATAATACATTTAGTGAGATTGCAGAAGCGCAACAAACAGCACAAGCTGCACGACTGTGCTCTTCCAAAGCTGGGAGACGCATCCTGGAGTTTCTGGGCTGCGAACCAACTATGGTAGCAGACAAAAAGATACAGCTTCCACCCAAACTGAGGGAGCAGATTACGGTCTCACAAATTCCTAGAAATGTTCACCCTCTCTACAATGTCGGCCGCCGGGCCGCTAGGGCTAGGTCGCTCCTCAGTTCCGCCGCTGCCACCCCTGAACTTGTGGCGTTCGTTGACGCAGCACAGTATCCCGGCACATCCAATTTTGTGGCTGTGGTCACTGACCTTCACGGTAAAATCCTCACAGCAGCATCTCTTCGAGATACCACGCCGGCTAGGGCAGAGCAGGCTGCTATAGCAATGGCCGTGGCGATTCCCATGCGCACGCGCATTTTCACTGATTCTCGAGCTGCTGCACGAGCGTTCATGACCGGGTCAGTCTGTGAGCAGGCGGCCCATCTTCTTACCAAAAGACCACATTGCACGGAAATCGACGGCCACATCACCTGGTTTCCTGCCCACATGGGCAAGGATGTCCACCCTGTTATCCCCAATGCCAATGAGCTTGCCCATGCCCGAGCACGCGAACTGTCCCACCGTGACGGGCAATCGGCATCTAATTTTGGGGATGGCATCCGGCAGCTTGATTCGCTCCTCACCTTTAACGAAATTTGCAAAAATTATCAATTGGCCAGGCGTAGCTTTCCGCTCCCGCACCCGCAACTCTCTAGGGCCCAGTCAGTCACTTTAAGAATGCTGCAAACGGGTACTTACCCGTCGCCTTTAGTGTACAGCAAGTTTATCGACAGCATAAAGCCGCAATGCCCTCATTGCGAAGAGAGACGTTGCACGTTACCCCACATGCTCTGGCAATGCGCGGCGCTGCGCGATGGCGAGCCTCTCAGCACAGAAGCTGCCTGGAGGACGGCAATTACCAACTCGGACCGAGAGGTCCAAATCCGGGCTGTCCAGAGGGCCCGCAGTTTGGCGGAGGGGCTCGCTCTTCCTGTCCCCACGTGGGTGCGGCCCGCAGCCGACCCTCCCTCTTGAGGGGAATCGGCTCCTCAGGACAATTTGTAAATAAAGTTCATTGACTGACTGACTGACATGGTGTACTATGTTACAGGTCTGCCTGATATATGTGAGTGTTCCTTCTAATGAATTTTAGTCGCTAATTCAGCGCCTTGTCGTCTCCTTCTTCCATCTTCCATCTTTTCATTCTTCCTTCTTTGTCCATGTGTTTGGGCTGTTTTTAGATCTAAGCACGAGTTGCGTCAGATAACAGTAACGGGAAAAAGGGAGTGGGCAAATTATGAAATATTTTGGTTTATTACCGCAGGAAAAAAATGAAAATGAAAGAAGCGAGGACGAAGAAAAAAGTCAGTCAACCGCTAGCATGCGCCAACAGTGTTTGGCTTCAGTGAGTTGGTTTGCGGAGGAACCGCCCCATAGTTGTAGGGTGCGCCTAAACGTCTAAATACTTAACTTAAATCTCTGTTTGCTAAACGCTGGTGCTAGTGAGCAAACATTTCACCATCGTGCAAATGTGTGACCCGCCTCCGTGTTTCCACGCCTGTCCCGTTAGGCAACTGTTACACCCCGTAATACAGCACCTGGTTTTCCTGGATTTCCAGGGTCCCCCGGTCCGCAGTACTCTTTCGAGGTGAAGCAGAATTCCTCTAACACCGGCACCTGCAACAGAAAACGTCAGTCGCGTTTCGAACGTTAAATAACGTGGCTATATCCTGAACTCCTAAGTCCTGCTGCAACTTGTATTTACTTTTCAAGTACTTCGTTTGCCACCCTTTAAGGTATGCGTTGCTAAACATCTTATGGGCAGAAAACAGGAGAATATAAAGAGGAAACAAGTGGTGATGAACTGTTCAAGGCAAGACATCACACATTCCGATTCCTGCCGCTTCTCAGAGGTATTTATAAATTCAAGAATGCCACTGACCAATGAGAGGAAATCAATGGGGATATTCTTTCCCTATCGAACACCCATTAACACTGCGTGAATCCAACTCACATGCGAAGTTGTGCACGTACTCCGGTCTCGGCATTCTCTCGATTGAGAGTGCAATGGATCTTTTAAAGGCTAAAGCATAAATATCAGTGCGGAGAAAAGTAAACGCGCCGACGCACCACACGAGCAGTTGCAAATCCATGCGGGTCAGATCTCCAGGTGGTTTAACTTGTACACCGAGAGGAGGCTTCGTGTCGGGGCGTGCACATCTGTGACCGCCCTCTGGGCACAGGCACTGCGCCGTGCTCCCGACCGGGTTGCAGAAATTAGGTGCCTTTTCTCATCTTCTAACCACTACCACCACCACCCTCTGGGCACCGCTGCCCACTGGATCCATTGTTTCCATTTTGCGACGCCCTGATCCGAGATATGACTGCCGCACACTTGACTTGCACAGGATTAGAATGAAGCCGTCTTCACCACATCTGTGCAACAGACCCAACACAGTGCACAATCCTCGGACCTGGCCGATCAACTGATCTCGATCGATGTATCCAAGAGCCTTATCACCGTTCGCTGTTTGCAACGGCGGCCAGTGGGTGCGTTTTTTTTTTTTTATCTTGTAATGCGCCACCACGTATGCGGCACAAAGTGAAAAAAAAACAAAAAAACGAGAGAAAAACACACACACACACACACACACCAGGGTGATAAGTTTTAAAAAAATACCAGTCACAGATTACACAAAGCTATTGCTGTTAATTCTCTTGTATGGCTGCGTGCAAGTGACAGCACTACGCGATCGTGTCATGGCTAGCACGCACTCGCACACCAGTTTTTTTTTCTCTTCTTTCTTTTTAATGGGCAAGCGAACTGCCTTTTAGTAGCCCCGCCGCGGTGGTCTAGTGGCTAAGGTTCTCGGCTGCTGACCCGTGACCTGCGGGTCAGCAGCCGAGAACCTTAGCCACTAGCCACTGCAGGTCGCGGGTTCGAATCCCGGCTGCAGCGGCTGCATTTCCGATGGAGGCGGAAATGATGTAGGCCCGTGTGCTCAGATTTGGGTGCACGATAAAGAACCCCAGGTGGTCAAAATTTCCGGAGCCCTCCACTACGGCGTCTCTCATAATCATATGGTGGTTTTGGGACGTTAAACCCCACACATCAATCAACTGCCTTTTAGTACCGTTGCAATTGAGTGTCTTTCGTGATTTCCTGTCCATTACAACCCGCTTATCGAATTAAGTTTTACGCAGGTTCATCTACAAATGTAAGTAGGGACTGGTCATGCAAGCAACCGAGAGAGGAAAAAAGGAAGGGCGTGCGGTAGACAGCCATGGCACGAAGCCTAACTGGAAAGAAGTATTTCCTGCCCTCGAAGTACTTGTCATAAGTTCCACCTGTATACTTACTCGGGGAAGCCCTAACGAGTGTTTCATTTCAGCGCGCTATGGCGTTAAAAGGCTCGTTTCGGAGAAATTCCGGCGTCACCGTCGCTATCGGCGTGGGCGTCGTTCATTGTGAGCGAAAAATCATCATCTTGGAGGCGGGAATGTTGTAGGCCCGTGTGCTCAGATTTGGGTGCACGTTAAAGAACCCCAGGTGGTCAAAATTTCCGGAGCCCTCCACTATACGGCGTCTCTCATAATGATGTGGTGGTTTTGGGACGTTAAACCCCACATATCAATCGAAAATCATCATCTTATGCGTCACCGAAAAATCGAGAAAAATGCAAATAATTCCAGGTCCGAGTGGGAATTGAACCCAGGCTACCTGCGCGGCAATTAGGTGTTCTACTACACAGCCACGCATCTGCTTTGATGTGCTGTAGAAATAACTTCCTCTGGTTGGACATGCAGTGAACTAACGTTTTTTTTTTTATCTACCCCCTCGCCCAAACACACGCGTCCTGTAAACACTCTTCGCAATACAACACGTAATATCGCTGTAATATTGCGTGGTACAAGCATACATTGCCATCGGGCGTCAATGTCAAAACGACTGTGAGGTTTAAAACCAGCCACCCATTACAACAGGTACACGTGTTACTGTGTGTATTCCCTTAAGACCACGTAGCAGGCGCATAGCAAGTTGTAAAACATATAATAATAATAATAATAATAATAATAATAATAATAATAATAATAATAATAATAATAATAATAATAATAATAATAATAATAATAATAATAATAATAATAATAATAATAATAATAATAATAATAATAATAATAATAATAATATCTGGGGTAACGTCCCGAAAGTATACGATATGATTATGAGAGACGCCGTAGTTGAGGGCTCCAGAAATTTCGATCACCATGGGGATCTTTAACGTGCACGTAAGTCTAAGTATTACAAGGGCCCCAAACACGTTCGCCTCCATCAAAAATGCAGCCGCCACCGCCGCCGCCGGGATTCGATCCTTCGGGTTATAGCAGTCGAGTGCCCACCATGGCGGGGCAAGTTGAAAGACATTTCACGCGCTTAATTGCTTGTGGTTTAAAACACGATAACATAACCATTACTCAGAATGCAGCCATGTGCAAAAGCTTCACTGACGCAAGCCACTTTCAACTTTATCGATTGCATTACAGTAATAAACAATTTAAACTTCTCGAATAACATCGCACAATTGAAAGTATGCAACAAGTGGGTCAAGAACGCACTGGAGAGCATATCACTATCGCGTTCAACTCTTGAAACGAAGCTTAAGGATACCCCAATTTTTTTTATTAATTTTATAATTATTGAGTGGAACGCTGCGAAATGACGCTAAAGAGTGTGCAAACATTATGCACACAGACATATATTGAACAGTCATGCATGTCACATAACCAGTTGTTTGCAGTTGCGTAATGATGCAAGCCACAACATAGCATTAGCAACACCAGAAGCAGTACGCTGATGCGTAGCGCTTGTACTTGCGAGGATGGTAGCCCCTACACATTGCAACATAAATCAACTCAAGTGGTTGGCACTTAACAACAATCGACGTTAACCGGACGTGACGGCCGCTATGTACAAATACAGCCATCACGTATATGTACATATGTAATGTTGTATAGCTGGCACTGCAACCACCCGAGACTCACATTACGCGCGCAATTTTTTTTTCAAAGTACACTCTTGCATTCCAATTTTAGCCTGCTGTTTCTCATTGATGTTATATCTAACAAAGCAAACAAGCCCTTACATTTACACATTTTTCCTTCAATTTCTGTTCTCGCCGTTCATCGGTTGATATAAATTGTCAATTAGCTGCGGCACATAGCAGCAGCTCACGGGTATGTGCCACATATGTCTAGAAAAAAGGGTTTGATGACGTACGCGACGGGGTTTTCACGTTATTTATTTCATGACCATTAAGACATATTCATCAAGCCTTCTTGCCCTCTCATTGATCTGCTTCAAGTTAAAGAGGCGATCACGAGAGCACCCTGATGTAGGTGGCTAGATAGATAGATAGCAACACTCGACGTTCGATTAGAAATGTTTCGCATATAATACACGATATTGTCCCGTGGTCGTGACATTGATGGAGGTTTGCGTATATTCAAGGCTAAACTTTTTATTTGGGCGAACTTGTGCCCGAATATTGAAGAGACAACTTGCAAGCGATTCACGCCGTTGCACTATTAGCGGCAAACAGGGCATCGGCAACGTTTTTTTTTTTTTTTTTTCGTGTGCTTTAATATGTTCACATATACGTCACTTATACTGCAAGTCTTAATTACTACAAAATTTCTTAAATGTCTACAAATAACGCCCTCTATACCTTTCTTGGCTTTTGTTCGTTGTTTTTCATTAAGCTCGTCTGTAACAAAAAAAGCTGAGCTCATTGTAATATGTATATTGCTTTTTTCATCATTCTATGATGCCTGTAATGTGGCATTTATGGAGCGTCAACAAAAAGAAGGCACCCGTGTGTTCTTGCATGTGAGGAAACAAAGAGCGTACCGGTATCCTGGCGTATGAGCTGACGAGCATGGTGTTGCCGTCGCGGCTGGTCATGTCGTTTCGCGGGAAGAACTCCACGTTGGGCACAGCGGCCGCCTTGGGCGATATCCTCGCATAGACGGGCTCCTCGGCAGCGGCTCGACCCGCTTTGCGCGGCATCGTCGATCCGCTGCGCTTCGCACGACCTCCCGATACGTGTGCATCGCGAGCAGGAGACTCTTCCATCGGAACGACGCAGCACCTCGCGCACTCGCGATCAGTAAACGACAACGAATCCCTGGTGAAATGTAAGTACAGGTTAGTCGCAGTCAGCGCGTACAGCACCGCCAAGAACACGTAGACAGCCTCGAACGACTTCATGGAAGACGGCCACGAAACCTCGGCAGGCTTCATTGCGACGCACTCGGTTCCACAACTTGACCGATCACAGCTTCGCTTACAGCTCGTTGATTCGCTTCTCAGTAGTCTGTTCCTTGCGCAGGTTCCACCCCGAGCGACAGGGTGATTCGCCTTTCAACGCGACACCTTGTCAATGTTGCGCGTTTTCACAGAAGTTGTGGTCGTTCTCGCGGCGAACAAACCTCCCAACCGCGCCGAGTTCGGTGTCGTCTTGATGCTGTCGTGTAGCCGCAGCTTCTTCTCGCGCGAAAGTTTGGGTCCTCGTGGACTTCTTTGCCTCAAGGGCCTCGACGAGGTGTCGGAACACGCAACGAATGAAAGGAGCTGACTCTTCCGTCTGTGCTCTGATCTGCGGGCGCTGGAGAATGTCAACACTTGAAACGTGATGCCTCGGTGGAGAAGCGCACGAGATGAGTGGACTGCGTGGCGTTTGTCGAGTTCCTTCGTTGTGTTTTATTGTTTGTTTATTTCTTTTAACGTTCATCGTGTATTGTGACACTACAGTCGTCGTGGGTCGCTGAGGATAATGACGCCCGTTTCTTCAAGCACCCCCTGCCGGTTATAGAAGTACATATATACACATCGCCCCATAGGTTTTTAGCTGCCCATTTATTTATTTCGCTCCCGACAGAAAAAAAATTGTTAGTCAGTAAAAATATTCGTTTCGACTATCTTTCAAATAATATCGGTCTTTCAAGTGTTGCCCGTCTAAGGAGGTGGAGCGTTAGTGCACAAAAAGAGTTAGTGCACAAAAGAGTATATGGATACCTAGCCGGTTCGAAAATGGTGCGAAAAACTCTCAATTATATAACATTGATCCCGGAATGGAATTTAATATTCCCCGAAAGGTTAGCCGATCGGTAGAAACAGTCCTCCATACACTTCGACTTTGACGGCCTACACAAAGGCCTTCCTGTATAAAATAAGGAAAGCTAGCAGTCTTACCTGCTCATGTAGAGAAGCTCAAGATGATGTGAAGCACATTCTTCTACATTGTAAAATTTATGACAGACCTCGAAAGAAACTTACACAAAAACTAAATTCTTTGGATAAGCGACCTCAATCAATTGCAAAAGTATTGGGTCAATGGCCAAAAGGAAAGCTACAAGTCACTGCAGCGCGTCAAGTCGTTCACTTTTTGGAAGGTTCTGAAATATCTCAAAAATATTAAACGAAAAAAAAAAACTATTAGCATCATTGTTAACCGATATGTTTCATAACGATATTTTAGTGTTTCACTACGATATCTTTGTGAAAACTTTTCTGAAATCGGTACTTAGGAGACAAGATCACCTTAGACATTTTAATGAACTTTCATGTCTTGTGCGAACCCTTAAAATGGCGTGATTACTTGTGTTTTTACAAACTCTGTGTGGTGTGGACACATTTCTGTGTGGTGTGGACACTCAGTATTGAAAAACGTGGACTTATTGAGTAAGCGTTGTGCTATGTACATATGTATAGCCTTGTGTTTGCTACAAAATCTGCGATGTCGACTTTTGAGCAAGAGGAGTACCCCCGGCGCCATGCATTGGCACGAACCTCTCCTTATATACATTTATTAAAAAAAAAAAGAGTTGACTTTTGGGCGAGCTGCTGTTTTGACATAGATACCATCTTGAGCGCCCCTAAAGAGGACATAGGCGAAGGAACACATGAAAACAGGTCCACATATAGGGCATATTTCATTGGTTATTTTTCTGAAGCTGTGTTATCTATAGTAGAAGACATACTTCTACAAAAAAAAAGTCCCAGCATTGCCGCAAAGGTGAGGCATTGAACGCGATAGCAACAAATTGGAAGGTCACGCGTAGAATCGAAAGCATATAGAAACGTGCCCCACGTTTCTCACGTACAAATAACGCACGAAATGTACTCACTGGTACAGATGCAAGCGAATAAGCGTCTCAGGTTTACTTCACTGTGTCTGAAAAGCGCGCGCTTTTCACAAACAGATACTGCAATGATTGCAGTGACCTTTGTGCGCCCGGTAACTACAACAGCATCGTTCCAGGTAGAGCCCGAGGCCAGCCAAGACGTACGATCCTCCCCTCATCGCCACCGCGATATAAAGCTTGTCGCAGAGGCGAATTGTATATTTTTAAGAAACTTTGAACTGTAAGTATTCTAAACCGAGTTAACAAAGGTGGAAGGCGCACTTCCACACACAAAACATTATTTGCCACAAATTTGGGGAGTCCAAGACACAAGCGCAAAGCTTCTCTTTCTAATAATATTAATTGTCTCATCTTGTAAGCCGCGCTGCCTGAAAATAATACACACCCGAATTCCATAATAGGCCGCACATACATCTTGTAAATCATTATCAATGTACTCCTACGCAATCCTATTTTTCTGTTTCCCAATTTGCGTAACCACCCCAAGGCACGTGACGCTTTACAGCCAACCTCCTCTATGTGGCTTTTCCAATTTAGCGTCCTATTATATACGATGCCTAGGTATTTCAGGAAATCGACCTGGGGAATGAGCTCGGTACGATACATCAGGGAAATGTTGACACGATCCTTAAAAGAGAATGGCACAAGTGCACTTTTTTTGGCGTTCAATGACATATGGATATTGTCAAGCCATCCTTCTAGCATGTTCATGTAATTCTGTAATGCCTGATACAATGAGTGCAGATCACTGTTTGTTGCGAAGCAAGCAATATCATCTGCATATACGTAAATTTGGATATCCTGATGAGTTGGAATGGAACTTAGTAATATGTTAAATAACACCGGGGATAATACTGAACCCTGAGGTACACCTCGTGTCTGCTTATATTTTTTAGAAGAGCATCCATCCAAGAAGCAATAAAATTCTCTGTCTTTCACAAACTCTGTAATCCATGCTGTTATATATTTTGGAAAGCGATAGTCTTGCATCTGCTGGATTAGGATAGGATATTCCACTTTGTCGTACGCTTTAGCTAAGTCTAGAGTGACTAGTGCACAGTATTCGCGGCGATGCCGAGCCAGCTGTATGCGACTTTCCAAATCCACATGTGCACACCAAATGAAGTATCCCGATCTAAAGCCAGTTTGTCTGGGGTTTAGTATTGTATGTTTATTGATGTAGTTTATTATACGGGCATTTAAGACTCTCTATACAAGCTTGACCAGGTTAGATGTCAATGAAATAGGCCTTATGTTATCCAGAGTAAACTCCATTCCCTGTTTCTTAAGTATCGGAATTATTTTGGAACGCTTCCAATCGGCCGGAATGCAAGAATTTTTCAGTGAATAATTAACTATATTACGGATTTCATGTGGCAATATTTCGTATAGCACTTTAATCATTGTAGAGGTCACCCCATCAGGTCCGGGAGCAGCGGGCGACATCCGCCAGTTCAGCTAAAGATACCTCCTGGAAATCACAATCCACCCTTAATTTCACCATGGACTTTGGCATAATTGTCGTAAACCTGGCTTGCAAGCCTTTAGCAATATTTTCCAAGAATTCAGAGAGTTCGCGAGGAGACATAATGGTGGAATGACTGCTTTCTGTATGTGGAATCATTTTTCTCACACGTAAAGACCTGAAAAGCATTTTCTTATTTTTAGACTTAGACAGATAAATAAATTTATTCATATCATAGTCTTCTTTTGCTTTGCGCACTAGACGCTTAAAATTGGCGGCCATGAATTTATAATCACTCCAATTTTTGGGGCATTGGTTAATTAACAGCTTTTTCCAAGCTGCTTTTCGCTTTCTATACCCCCTGACATATTCTAGATTCCACCACGGGCTAAAAGATCCCGCTGTGTTCGAGTTTACAGTAAACGTTGAATTTTTTAATGATCGTTTCAACACTGCACATAGACTCATAGCCCTAAGGTCTTCCTGCATTTCCTCGCGAAAAGTTAACGTAGATTTTAAGTCCTTTTGTAATTTAGCATAATTTACGAATGAGCCAACTTTCCCTGCCAAACTAAACCTCGGGAACTTAATTTTAAACGTAACGGGAAGGTGGTCGCTGTTTGTAGCCCAATCTAATATATTCCACGAGGATATGCTTAAAGTGGAGCTGGGAAATGTTAAATCAATAGTCGATTTAGAGTTACCTCTTACAAATGTAGCAACGTGTGAGCTCAAGCAGGAAAAGTTATTATCAAGGGTCCATTCCCACAAACGTCTTCCGCATACATCAGATTTGAAGCCCCAAGACACATGGTGTGAATTGAAATCACCACACAGTACTATTTCTTTTCTGCATGAAGCTACCATAATATCGAGGCATCTCGTGTCTTGAACTCCTGCAGGAAAGTATACATTTGCAAAAGAGCAGGAGAGCCAAACAAAAGAGCGTCGTCTTCTTCAGTCTCCCTTTTCACGAGACTGTTGGCGCGCACATCGTCTTCGTTCTTTGCTTCGGGTTCGGCATTTGCCTCCCCTTAAAAGAGCATCGCCCCGATGCTATAGCTGAGCCAGTGATTCGCGCATAAAGTCACTTTGTAGAAGCGACGGTGCCTCGCAGAGTCACTCGCTGACGTATGGCTTAATGCGCACTACGTGCACAAGCTCAGGTTGGTGCTGGCGATGCCTTGTACAGTTTGGGCTATCCGGGACGACTTCATCCGAAGTACCTTCTGAGCAACTTTTCGGATAGTCCCCGTCTTCGTACAGGCGTCCACACCCATACCCTGTCCCCGGTTTCGTACGTTACAGGTGTATGACGTAGGTTATAGCGGCCTGCGTCGTACTCTTGCTGTTGGTATATTCGCAGACGTGCGAGCTGCCTGGCTTCCTCTGCGCGTTGAGTAAACGCGTCAGCACTCGTTTCGTTGTCATCGCATTCGTGTGGCAGCATCGCCTCACACATCGTTCTTACTTCTCGTCCGTGAACAAGGCTGAATGGGGTCATCCGTGTGGTTTCTTTTTTCGCAGTATTGTATGCGAACGTTATGTACGGGAGAATCTCGTCACAGTTTTTTGTGTTCGATGTCCACATACATTGAAAGCATGTCTTCCAGAGTTTTGTTAAGTCGCTCGGTCAACCCGTTGGTTTGTGGATGGTAAGCTGCATGTCGACTTGCGATGAATAGTACCGCTGAGCACCAACACATGATCTAAAAGCGCAGCCGTGAATGCGCTTTCACTATCTGTTGTAACGATCGATGGCGCACCGTGTCTCAGCACAATGTCCTCTATGAAGAACCGGGCCACCTCCTCTGCTGTGCCTCTCTGGATGGCTTTTGTCTCGGTGTAGCGAGTAAGGTAGTCGGTAGCCACTATAACCCAGCGCTTACCAACACTAGAGGTGGGAAGTGGGCCCAAAAAGTCCATTCCGATCTGGTCAAATGGCGTTGTCGGGATCTGGACAGGGTGTAGCAAACCGGCTCGTTTCGTTGGAGGTGACTTGCGCCGCTGGCAATCGAGGCAGGTCCGAACATGATGCTTCACGGCAGGGGTGAGTTTAGGCCAGTAATATCTCCCTCGAACTCTGTTCAGTGTGCGCGTGTAGCCTAAATGTCCAGATGTTACCTCGTTGTGGCACGCTTGCAACACCTCAGAACGAAGAGTGGTAGGGACGACAAGCAGGTAGGTGGACCCGTCTGACGAGAAGTTTATTTTGTAAAGGTCATTGTTTCACAGAACGACTATAGTCCTCTTGTAAAGGCTTTGGCGCATTCTGGCTTCGTCCTTTTAAGTAATTATTCAAGCCAAGTAGCTCAGGATCATCATGCTGGTGATTTGTGATGGTTGACGTGTCGAGGATTCCGAGGAACGCTGTCTCTTCATCAAAAGAAGCAGCCGACCCTATTGGTGATCGAGATGGGCAGTCGGCGTCCATGTGTCGTTTTCCCGACTTATACACCATCGTTTTATCAAACTCCTGTTGTCTAAGGCTCCAGCGTGCCAATCGCCCGGAAGGATCTTTCAGACTTGCTAACCAACACAACGAATAATGGTCACTGATAACCTTGAATGGGCGGCCGCACAAGTATGGGCGAAATTTCATAACTGCCCACACCACGGCGAGGCATTCCTTTTCAGTGGTCGAGTAATTTGCTTCTGTGCGTGACAGAGTTCTGCTTGCGTAAGCGATCACTCTTTCCTCGTCGTCCTGGCGCTGCACAAGCAGAGATCCGAAGCCAACATTGCTGGCGTCAGTATGGAGCACTGTAGGGGCTGTCTCATCAAAATGGGCAAGCACGGGGGTCGTCTGTAGACGTTGCCGCAAGTCATTGAAAGCAGCTTTCTGTTCGTCGCCCCCAAACAAATGCAACGTCATCCCTCGTGAGACGAGTTAAAGGTGACGCAATGCGCGCAAAATCTGAAATAAACCGCCGATAATATGCACAGAGACGCAGAAAACGCCTCACTGCCTTTTTATCTGATGGTGTTGCAAACTGTGCGATGGCGGCAACTTTCTCGGGGTCTGGACGAACACCTGCGTAACTGACGACATGGCCAAGGAACTGCAGTTCCTCAAAGCAGAAGTGGCATTTCTCCGGCTTGAGCGTCAGGCCTGCGGCCCATATGGCCTGCAAGACCATTTGCAATTTTTCAAGGTGTTCGTCAAACGTTGTAGAAAACACGATGACGTCGTCAAGGTATACTAGGCAGGTTCTCCATTTAAGCCCAGAGAGAACGGTATCCATGAGACGCTGGAAAGTAGCAGGTGCGGAGCACAAGCCAAATGGTAAAACCTTAAATTCGTACAGTCCGTCTGGCATCACGAAAGCGGTTTTTTTCGCGATCCCTGGGGTCTACTTCGATTTGCCAATATCCGCTCTTTAAGTCTATGGAAGAGAAGTAATGTGCGTTTCGAAGCCTGTCGATCGAATCATCTATGCGGGGAAGCGGGTACACGTCTTTTTTTGTAACCTGATTTAGCTTTTGATAGTCCACACAGAAACGCAGGCTGCCGTCCTTCTTCTTCACTAGAACAACAGGTGATGCCCAGGGGCTTTTCGACGGTTGAATGACGTCGCCTTCAAGCATTTTTGTTACCTCCTGTTCTATCGCTTCTCGTTATTTTGAAGCCACACGGTACGGATTTTGATGGATTGGTCTAGCCGTGTCCTCTGTGATGATTTGGTGCTTGGTCAAGGACGTCCGGCCAACTTTCGAGGTTGACGCAAAACAGTCGTGGAACTCGTCTAGCAGCACAAGCAGGCGTTCCCGCTGTTGCTGAGTTAAAGTAGGGCTTACGTCAAGGTTAGGTGCTTGGTTATGTGGGTCTTGTACAGGTGTTGCTTCGAGTGCTGAAAAGCAGTCACAAACATCTGCGATCTCGTCGAAATGTGCCAATGTTGTGCCTTTTGGAAGGTGCCGTCGCTCGGAGGTGAAATTGCTCAACAGCAAGTTCGTTCGACCGTCGGTGACATTGACTATTCCTCGTGCTACGGAAATCCCGTGAGTGAAAAGCAGCGAGGTTAGTTGGTCGGCGACTCCTTCACCGTCGAACGGTACGTCACATGCTACTGAAACGAGGATACATGATCGAGGCGGCACGACTATATTGTGGTCTTTGAGACGAAAGGATTTGTGCTGTGGTGATGTGGGATCAGTCAGACAAGCACTCTCGTAAAATGAAACCACGCGGTCCGGGATGTTGATTATTGCACCATGCTCCCTGAGAAAGTCCATTCCCATAATTAAATCTTTGCAGCACTCTGGGAGAACAATGAAGTCGCGACGAAAGAAGAATCTCCTTTGCTGATTCTTGCTGTGCATCTTTCAGTAGGGAGCAGCAATGGACCACTCGCTGTTCTTATATGTGGTCCAGTCCATGGCGTTTTAACTTTTCTAAGATGATCAGCAAACTTGTGACTTATTATGGAAAAATCGGCACCCGTATCGACTAAGGCCGTCACTTGCTCTCCATCAATAATTACATTGAGGTCGGCGCTCACCATTTCGTCGTTGTTAATATTCGTCGGCATCGAGTCGTTCTGTAGCGGCAGTACTGGGGACTTTTTATCGTCTTGTGGTCGGGCTGCGACCTTACCCCGAGAGGTCGCCGCCTTTAGTTTCCCCGGTAAGGGCTGGGTGACCTTGTTCCCCGAAGGTCAGAAAAAGTACGTCGATTCGGTGACGATGTCTGAGCAAGGGATGGAGAGCGTGACCTATGGGTGGAATTGGGCTGGCGATTAGGAAGCGACTCGTGATAGGGAGACCACGTTGTTGAAGGTCCTCGAAAACCAGGGTTGTCATGGCGAACAATGTAGTCGGCGTTGGCACGGCGACCGTCGTACCCTGGCCGAGACGGGCGAAGCGATGTGTTGCGGTACCAACAATAGCGAGCTATATGGCCGGCACCACCACAGTTGAAGCAGAGAGGGCGCCGATCGACAGTGCGCCAAGTTTCCGTTCTGCGAAATTGTGGGCATCCTATGTCCTCTCGTGGTGGTGAGTAAGGCGCGGCAAGTGGTGGCTGGTGGCATGGAGGCATCGGAGACATGGGCCGACGTCTGAAAGCCTCCTGCAATGGTTGCGACGAAGGTGCGCTGCAGGTGGCTGGTAGTATGATGTAATTGACGGGACGGGTGGTGGACGGCGGACAGCGTCGATATATATCTGGGGTTGTCCAGTCTCCATGCCAAAACCCCAGGCACCTTCCCTAATTCACCAGACTTCCTGTAATTTCTCCAAAATTTTTAACAACGGCAACTGTCTCTTGTGCACTTTCTTTGGTGGTACAACACACTGCTACATCATCAGCGTATGCCAAAACTTTTATCTCGGCGTCAAACAGTCTGAAACCACGGATGGTCTCGAGAGAGAGATAGGTTTATTTACAGAAGAGCAGAGAGGTTGGCCTGAGCGATAGCTTGCTCTAGCCTGCTACTCTACACTGGGGGAGGGGAAAGAGAAAAGAAAGACTAATAGATGACGATGGTGAGATAGAGAGGTGAGTATGTAGTATTTTTTCTAGCTGAGACAAATTTTATAGCCGCGCATATAGTCCAGTTGCTTCCAAAACGGTTATAACTGCTCTTACGACCAAAGTTGCACTGTTGGTGTCTGGCCAAGGACCCAACCCGGTCTCATCAGTTAATGACCTACTGCGATATCACAGTGTTTGTCGTTCAAGTGCGTATGCTGGGCAGACACAAAATATGTGCTCAAGTGTTTCTGGCACATCACAGTGTTCACAATTAGGACCGGTGTCACTGCGACCGATGATATGTGCGCAACGTCTGGTGTACCAAGACGAATGCGGTGGATCATACTTGTGAGTAGCCGTTTCAATTTAGGGGGCATGCGGAACCTCTCTCTTTTTTTTTATTATGGCCAAGCACAAGTTCTCTATGTACAATGCAAACAAGAGTGGACTTGCCGGACAGCCCTGGTGTACAGAACGTTCCAGCTTAATGGGAGACCTCGGGATCCTGTTAATGATTAGTCGCGTTTTACAGTTCTTATACGCCAAGACTATGCCCTCTGTAATCAGCGATCCAACCTTGACATGTTCCAAGTGTGGAGAACAGCACGTCGTGTGGGACGCAGTCAAACGCCTTCTCTGAATCAATCTGGAGGACCGCAACATGAGAATAAGAAGCATCGCAACTTTCAAGGGCACAGCGCATTGTGTGTGTTCATCAATATTAAACGCCCCTTGATGCCACACGTTTGGTGCTCCCCAACTATTTCGGTGATTACGGACTGCAATCTACCTGCCAATTTTTCATGAGTATTTTATACTCAGTGTTCGTTAGCGAAATGGGCCCATATGACGAAAGTAATTTTAATTTCGCTTCTTCATCTGTCTTTAGTACTAGAACAGTGTGCGTCTTGGCAAATGAAGGTAGTAATGCTTTGATAGTGTAGGCTTCCTTAAAGACAGCATGTAACACTGGTGAGAGAGAGAGAGAGAGAGAGAGACACTTTTTATTTCAAGCATAGAAAAATGTCGGGTGGGGCTCTCAGTCCAGAGCTCCAACAGCTGCTGCTGCGTCCCGCACCCGCTGAACAAGCACCCGCTGGCCACTCAGGCTTTCATCACGCAGCATGGCCTCCCAGTCTTGTAGGGTATAGGAATAGGAGAGGAGATGGCAGAGCGCCTGGCTGGCGGACGCTGACATTCCAGCGTTACGTGAAATAACGTCGGTACCGCTCCACAGCCAGGACATTTGTCAGAGTAAGAAGTGGGATGGAGGATGTGGAGGAAATAGAGGTTCGGAAACGTGTTCGCCTGAGTTGATGCACCGCAGTTGCATCTTCTCGTGTGAGCGTGTGCTGTGGTGGAGGGTACCAAATGCGTTCTCGTCTATAGTAATCGAGAGTGTCTCGATATCCTAGAAGTTCCATGTTTGTGTCCTCCTCATCTGGGTTGGACAGCTCTTCCTCCGGATCCCGGTTAGTGAGTGCTCGGGTAGCTGCATGAGCGCAGTCATGACCGGGGAGACAGGCGTGCCCAGGGGTCCAGACAAGTCGGAACTTGTGTGGCGTGTGGAATGTGATGGTCAAAATTCGGTGTGTGTGCTGTGAGACAATACCCGGTGTGAAGGCACGGCAGGTATCCATTGAGTCTGTAAAGATTACGATAACATCTGCGTGAGGAAGGTTTATGGCAGCGTGGGAAATCACCAGAGTGACGGCACACTCTTCGCCTTCAGATATGTTCCTTGTAGGTACGCTGATTGAGGCTACTACGTCGTGATCATTGTTCACCACTGCTCCAACTGTAAAACTGCGGGAGTGGTGTCTAGCGGCGTCGCAGTATAAGAGAGTGTTTGGAGGAGACTGATTGAAGAGGCGCGTGAGGTCTTTCACCCTTTCCCGCCGGCGCTGAGCGTTGCGCTCATGAAGGGTGCATATTGCGTGGAAGTGGCGCGACTGTAATTCTTGCTCGGAAGTCAGTGGGTAGCTGTTTCCCTGGTGTGCTGTATCCCCATCGATTTGGAGGGTACCCTAGCCTGACGAGTTGTCGCTCTCCCACTTGGGTGGTGCAGAGTCTTCGTAGCTGGCTATTACGTTGTGCCTCGGTTAGCTCCCTCAGGTTGTTGTGTACACCGATGACTAGGAGATGGTTGTTGGATGCGTACGTAGGTAGTCCAAGCGCCACCTTGACGGCTCTACGGAGGAGAATGTCCAGTCTTCTCTCTTGTGCAGGTGTTAGGGTTTGATAAGGCACGTGGTAAGTGATGCGACTTACTATGCAGGCATTAAATATACGTAGAATGTCTTGTTCC
This sequence comes from Rhipicephalus microplus, assembly GCF_043290135.1. NCBI lineage: Eukaryota > Metazoa > Arthropoda > Arachnida > Ixodida > Ixodidae > Rhipicephalus > Rhipicephalus microplus. The sequence goes on along the minus strand of NC_134702.1, from coordinate 6,949,791 downwards.
TGAAGTCCATGCCTTCGGTTGGTGATGCGGCGGATCATATGCGTGATTTGAGAAAGTTGCTGTTCTAATATTTTCATGGTGTGCGTTGCCTTGAGATCAGCTTGTAAATGAAGGCCAAGGACGCTGAGTATCTGTGCGCACGGAATACATGGTCCTCTAAGGTGACTGTGATTTGCGGGCTGTTGTCGGGCTTTCGCTAGGAACGACGAATAAGTAGAAGTTTCGACTTATTTGCAGAGCGCGTTAGACCACCTGCTCGTGCGTATGCTTGAACTTTATTTACTGCTTCTTGGAGGGCATCTTGTATTTGTCCGTCTGAGCCTTTGGTCACCCATATAGTGACGTCGTCTGCGTATAAAGCATGTCGCAGACTTGGAATGGTGGCGAGTAGAGGCGGTAACTTAGCCATGGCGATATTGAAGAGTGTCTGGGATAACACCGATCCTTGTGGCGTGCCTTTACCCGCGAGCTTAATGATGTCACTGCGAAGAGAGCCTAATCCTATGGTTGCCGTCCTGTTTGTTAGGAATGCTTTCACATAGTCGTAAACTCGTCGTCCGCAGCGTGTTGATGCGAGATTCTCAAGTATTAGGTCATGCGAGGCGTTGTCAAACGCACCACGGATGTCCAAGGCAAGCAGAGCTCTAGTTTGCGTAGAGCTGAGCCTGTCCATTACTTCCTCTTTTAGTTGGAGAAGTACGTCTTGCGTATAAAGATGGGCCCGGTACCCAAACAATGTGTCCGGAAAAAATCCCTGGGCCTCAAAATATGGTTGCAGTCTTTGGAGGACAACATGCTCCATTAATTTACTGAGGCAAGAGGTCAACGAGATTGGCCGCAGGTTTCCAAGCTCTAGTGGTTTGCCGGACTTAGGAATTAGTGTTATTTCGGCATGTCTGCATTCCTGGGGTAACGTTCCGAATTTCCAGTCAGTGTTGTAAAAATCTGTGAGCTGTTCTAGATCTTCGTCGTTGAGGTTTTGTATGAGAGAGTATTGGATGTTGTTTTTCCCTTGCGCTGTGTTGCGCTTGATATTCAGAAGGGCAGCTCGAACTTCGTGCACAGTGATATCAGCATCCAGCAGTATTGACTCTGTATATGGGTAGTTTTTATATTTTGGCTGAGGGTCTGCAGCGATGTACTTTTCTCGAAGCGTCTGTAAGATGTTGTTGTCATCCCCATCCTGCTTGTGAAGAAGTGTTTGGATGGTACTGCTCGTGTAGGACTTGGTACTTTTCGTGTCAACAAGGGCTCTTAGTATGGCCCACGTGCGCGCAGTGTTTAGTGTTCCATTAAGTGACTTACAAAAGTTGTGCCAATTGTTCCTCGTGAGCTTTGTGGCGTATTGTTCGGCTTGCAACGTGAGTTTAGCAAAGCGAAGTTTAAGCTTGCGATTGTGTCTCTGCCTACGCCAGCGTTTTATTAGGCTTCTGCGTGCTTCCCACAGGTGTAGAAAGTGTCTGTCAACATCTGGGATTGCGGTTGTAGTGCTTATCCTCTTGGTCGCTTTATCAAGGTCAGCTTGCAGGCACTGTAGCCATTCATTTAAATGTATCCCATTGTTGTCAGTCTGAGCACGTTGTTTTCTAAATGTATCCCAATTAGTGAGACGGACCTTCCGCACTGGAGCACGGGGGTTGGAGATGTGCAGTGTAGTGGAAATCTTGCAGTGGAAATCTTGCAGTGGCGAGAATCGTACGTCTTGGCTAGCCTTTGGGTTTCGTGAGAACGATTCTGTTGTAGTTAGTGGGTGCAAAAAAGTCACTGCAATTGTTGCACAGCATCCGTTTGCGAAAAGAGCGCGATTTTCAGATACAGCGAAGTAACAACTGATACGCTTATTCGCGTTCATCTGTACCTGTGAGTACGTTTCGTGCGTCATTTGTGCGTGAGAAACGCGGGGCACGTTACGATCTGCTTGTCATTCTGCACGTCACCTTCCAATTTGTTGCGATCGCGTTCATTGCTTCACCTTTGTGGCAAAGCTGTTACTTTTTTGAGCAGCTTGAGTTTTGATAGGGTTGAGGGTATGTTATCCTACTTATCATTAGGCTCAAACGAGTGTTGTTTTTTTTTTTGTTTTTTTGTGCAGGCCTGTGCTCTTCTTAGCGATTCTTTCAAGTATCCGAGCTATTTGCATCACTGTCGTTTTCAGGGTTGCGATAGTGTAATCCGCTCGCCTGTTACTTTGGATCGAGAGGTCCAATACTCGCATTTTGCTCCTTTGCGGAAGCGTGCTGTTTTCTAACTGAAAACGCTCATTACGCCTGAAGCGGTAGCTTCTTCCGTGAAATCCCATCCATTCGGACTTTTTTCGTGCACATACCATGCTGTGTTCTGCCGGAATATGTTCAACAGTTCCACGCGCAGCAGCGAAAGTGACAGACGAGAGACGATCGCCGTATGTGTCATACGACAGTCGCCTTCGCTGCTGCGCGTGGCAAATTCAAATCGAGCGCCACTAACTGCGGAGGCGCACGCATGTGACAACACCGCGCCGCACTGGCGGCATTTGTCCCCGCGTTTACGAAGGGAGACAGCGGAGGGCGCACGCTGCCCACGCTCGCACGCCACCGGAGCCCGAGAAGTAGCGATTGCTGTCAGTGGGTGTGCGCGCACAACGCCCGTGTACGATGGGCAGCCTCCAAAATGCCGTTAGGTCCGGAGCGAGCGCTTCAGCGTCGGGACGTGACAGCCCGCCGGTCAGTTTCGGTCAGCTGGGAATACCGACGGGCCCGGATCTACGGAACACTACTCTTTTTGGGCCGGTAAAGTACTTCGCTGCAGCAACAGCTGCTCTCGATGGCGCGGTCGGTGGGGTGCGTCAGTTGCACGCTCACCGACGTCTACATTTAGAATGCCGCATAATGTGTACTGCAAGCGCCGCATGTCGCGCCGAATGCCGTTCACAAGATCACGCGTGACGTTGGTGACTTGTGACCCTTGATTGCGCAGCTGGTGTCAAATCACTTCGTTGTTGACAAAAACGCCCGTACGCGTTAACGGTACTATTATGTAGGTAAAACAAACTCTTTTGACTGTCTTTAGGGAAATCTTGATTCCCGGCTTGCAAATGCGCGCGCTCTAATCTTGCTTATTAATTCTTTGGTGCCCTGGCCGAGCATTCAACACGATAGTCCTTTTCGTTCTGGCTTGTAATGCTCTCAAAAGGTACAACGTACTTTTTTATGGCATTGCGCGTCTCATGCAGCTAGCATTCTAATTTCTAACAGCACTATAGGCTTTTTCTTCTCAAAGTTTTTGTAGTCTTCAATATAAACTGATGCGATGTGTCCGTCAAAACACCCATCAAGCTTCACTGAGCGTTTTCGTCGTACGTGTATATGTTCAAGCGAACAAGATGCTGTTTCCTTCGCAAAACTGCATAGTATCTAAGCGCACCAGGGCCCGCGTATATTTGTTGTTTATTGCTGTTGTTTATACTGTTGACCTGTGCACTATATACATGCAAAGCCTTAGTGCAACATAAAGCCATTGCTGAAAAGCCTGTAAGTGTCCTAAACTGCACACTTGGCAGGAAAGCAAAACCGTGGATAAGCTATGCATTAAATGTGCTTCTTTTGCCATAGTTTTTTTTCTTGGTTAAAGTCATTACTGACCCCAAAGTGGATTAATTATGAGTGCAATACTAATGCACATGCTTCATAAAGAGGGTGACACTGCAACGGTTGGTACTACTACATTTCAAGGTTTAGCTGGCATCATACAGCTAAGCAGTATTGCTTGTTTTGAATTCTTGACTCTGCAAGCAGCAAAGTATCATAGCAATTGATCCACAGCAGTATGCCTTCATGCTATGGTAAACCACTCTTGCAGGCAAGCAAGTTGTTCATCAAGCATGTACTATAGCGTTATCACTGTAAAACATATCTAGCCGCCCTAGATTTATTTTTTTGACAAAGCTGCCCATGGTATCCATGCATGTAACAAGAAACTAAACAGTTATTAGTGCTTTTACATACCAAAAAGCTGTAGTGGTGGTTGTTTATTGTCCCTGTAAATGCTTCTTCTGGAACACGATGGTCGCTTCTATTGTTTAATGGTTTATCCTACAGGTGAGACTGATCATCTCACTGCAAATTTATCCCTCATAACAATAGTTATAGCGCGAGAACAGAACGACGACACAGAAACAAGAAGGACACGAGCGCTAACTTCCAACTCAAGCGCTCGTGTGCTTCTTGTCTCTTTGTCGTCGTTCTGTTCTCACGCTATAACTATCGTCATGTCATACAAACTAACCCAAGCTGCCACACTTTTATCCCTCAGCCTCTTCACTCAATCACTATATTAATTCTCCTTGTCTTTGCATTTCAATTGCATGTCATATATTCACATGACTGTACCTGGCCTGCATCGCCCAAACCACATGCGAGCCTTAATGGTCAGAACACCTCGACAGACTTTTCACACGTGCAGTCATAGGTTAGTGGTGGATACAATGCCATGGTAGCTTTTGAGTGTCACTATATTACAATTTCAAACTTTAAAGGACCAAGAAACCTTTTTCTCAACTTGCAAACCTTTTAATTAAAAAAAAAACTTAAGGGAGGTCATCGCTTCGTTGAATCGAGTTTTTAGCAGGACTTTCATATCCACCACCTTTTCATTGTAATATTGACTCATACTCTTACATAAGAGCTGACATCCATTTTAATGGCCAGATTCGTAGCCACACGAAGTGCTTACCTCATGCAGTTGCGTCTACCAGTCATTATACTTAATGTCTCAATGCCTCGTTTCATTTCATGAGCACTGTACCGACAACAACACCTCTGGTACTGTGCTTTGATGAGATATCCTTGTTCTTGTATCAACAATGTTGTTACTTGTAAAAACTGGCGTGTCCGTGGCACTACGGTTTAGCACAACATAGGACAGAGAGGGGCTGCAGAGACCCTAACTGAGCAAGCAGCTCCCTCCCTCCTTTGGGAGATTTCAGATATGTGGTGTGTTCTCCGCTCCCACGACTTTCTCTGTTTTATTTTGCCAATGAAGGCAAATGAAAACAGTGAATGTATGTATAATCAAAAAGCATTTAATTAAAAGCATGGTTGTGCATTCTTTATTCGTGGCAGCTCTTTCACCAACATCTTCAATTTTTATCTATTACTAAGCAAGCCCCCCCCCCCCCCCCTCCAAACCTTGTCGAATCATCCTTCACCCTATGGAGGGGGGGGGGGGAGTGCACTTTCTAAGGATCCGATGATAACTGTAGCAGCCAATCGCCTCCACGACCAAAGAAACTGTCCTACTCATGTTCTCGACCAAGTTATTTGTCAGCAGGATTAACGACCATCTAATTCGAGGCCTGGGTGTGCACACAGAATGAAGTCTATTTTATTTTTAGTTTTGCCGTTAGGACTTTGCCACGTCCACTTACGGCTAGCCCGTTTTTTGAAGAAGGTATTCAAGATCAGTAAATTATTATGTTCTGCAAACTCCACTAATAACTCCCCTCTGGCATTTCTAGAGCCGATGCCATATTCCCCCACTGCATGGTCCCTGGCCTGTTTATTGCCTACTTTGACATTAAAGTCGCCTATCAGATTAGTAAACGGTGATTTTACTTTATTAATGGCTGAATCTACGTCTTCATAGCAGCATTCAATCAAATGATCATCATGGCCCGATGTAGGTGTCTTGGCCTGTACCACCTTCATCTTGTAACTTTTATTAAACTTAATTATGATACTTGCTACCCTCTCACTCATGCTATAGTATTTCTCTATGTTGCCAGCGATATTTTTGTGGATAAGAAACCTCACCCCCAGTTTTTTTCTGTCAACTAATTCACGGTGGCATAGAACTTGTCCGTTCTTCAGCACTGTATAAGCCTCATGTGTCCTCCTAACTTAGCCGGGTCCTATCACATCCCATTTAACACCTTCTAATTTCTTGAATAGCACAGCTAGACTAGCCTTACTAGATAGCGTTCTAGCGTTGAAGGTAGCCAAGTTCAGATTCCGATAGCGGCCTGTTTGGACAAAGAGATTCTTAGCACCCTCCGCTGCATCACAAGTCTAACCGCCACCTTGGACAGTTGCTTCGCCGCCGCTGAGGACTGAGGGCCAAGGGTGAATTGCGGTAGTCATGAGATGTAGTGGCCAAATACTGCACCAGGGTGGCCTATCCTGCTTTGGTGAGGGAGTGCATGTGGAAGTAGTTGGCAAGATCTGATACAGAGATCATAAGATGGTAAGAGCTCGTTTTCACCGAGATTTTAAAAAAAGCAATGACAGAAAGTGATACGCAAAAAGCCAAATAATGAACTAGCAGTGAGAGGGAAAGTGCATCAGAGTTTCTTTTCAGAATAGATTCAAGGCACTAAACGAGATAACCGACATTAGCGTTGACAGAATGAACTATGACAGAATCATACTACTATCATCAAAGAGCGTGCAATGGAAGTCAGAGGTACGGTCACTAGACAGGACACTGGCAAACTATCTCAGGAGACGCAAAATCTTAAGAGACCACAAGTCATGAAAGTCTCAAATGCAACTGACAAAATAGAGCTAGTGGAGCTTTCGAAGTTAATCAATAGGTGTAAGGTAGCCGACAGCAGCAGGATATAAAAAGCGGCAGAAGCCTAAAAGCTGCAGGGGCAAACTTGTGCATAGGCAAAAATCGGATGTATGCATTAGGAAAAAGGAAGGCAATGTCATGGCCAATATGGATAGTATAGTTGACGTGGCGGAGGAGTTCTACAGAGAGATGTACAGAAGCCAAAACAACCAGGGTGATATCGTGAGAAACAATAATACTCCAGAGGGATTCGACATCCTACCAGTCATGACAGGAGAAGTAAGGAAAGCCCTAGAAGGAGTGCAAAGAGGCAAAGCTGCTGGTGTAAATAAAGTAACTGCAGGCCTCCTGAAAGATGGCGGAGAAATTGTGTTAGAAAAACGCCACCCTATATACGAAGTGTCTCTTGATGGGAAAGATGCCAAAATCTTGGAAGAACACCAACATCATCTTATTCCATAAGAAAGGAGACGTCAAGGACTTTAAAAACTGCAAGCTGATCAGCTTACTGTCCGTTCTCTACAAACTATTTACAAAAATAATAACTAAATGAATTAAGGTGACATTTGAGTTCAATCAACCAAAGGACCAAGCAGGACTTCGTTCAGGCTACTTTACAATAGACCATATTCATACTATCAACAAGCTAATAGAGAAATGTGTGCAATAGAACCAACCCCTATACATAGCCTTCATAGATTACGAGAAGGCATTTGAATCACTCGAGACATCAGCAGTAATGCAGGCACTCTGGAATCAGGGCATCAAAGAACCCTGCATAAACATACTGGAAGAAATCTACAGCGGATACACAGCCACCATAGCTCTCCATAAAGAAAGTGACAGAATCCCAATAAAGAAGGGTGTAAGCATAGAGTTTCTCACAAACATACCTAGAGGGATGTGTGGCGTCACTGTCTATGCAAATTTCCTAAGGGAGCGCTAGCAATGAGGATATATGTGTCTACGAGGCTTGTGTTGGCTGGTTTTCGGCGAGACTTCGGCTTAAAAGTGAATACGAGTGCGTAAATAAAGCTTCTCTAACACAAAACGTTTATAAATGGATCGCATTCACGTGCATTATATTCTAAAAAAAAGCCCACTCACCTTTGCGGCATTATCAAATAGAGAAAAAAGAAACTGACGACATAAAGTGGCATAGGAAACGCTCGCTTTGCCGTCTGCTTGCCAAGTTTAGAGGCCGTTGGTTACTCTTTATGCTTCGTAAAATTGTACATCGACGCAGAAGGTTCTAGTGTTAAATAAAGCATGTTTCTTTGTGATGGCAAGAAATAAACAACTTATTATGCGCTCTTTTATTAAGAAATTAACCATTTTAACATGAAGCTAGGCGCGTCTTCAAGATATACAAATCTGAGTTAAGTTCAAAGCTCAAATTTCCCGGCGTTGTCTTACATCCAGCAGCTCACTAGCGCCAGATTTCCCTCTAGGTAAATTGGTGAGAAACTCTATGGGTGTAAGGCAAGGAGACACGATCTCTCCAATGCTGTTCACCGCATGTTTACAAGAGGTCTTCAAGACCATAGATTGGGAAGAGTTAGGGATAAGAGTTAATGGAGAGTATCTTAGTAACTCGCGATTCCCTCATGACATTGCCTTGATGAGTAACTCATGATTACTGAACTGGATGTGGAAAGCAGAGAAGTAGGTCTGAAGATTAATATGCACAAAACGAAAGTAATGTGCAACAGTCTCGGCAGAAAACAGCGCTTTGCGATAGGTGGAGAGACGATGGAAGTTCTAAAGCAATATGTCTATTAGGACAGGTAGTAACCACGAAGTTGACCGATGAAAGTGAAATAACTAGAAAAATAAGGATGGGGTCGATAAAATTCAGCAAGCATTCTCAAATCATGCATGGCAACCTGTCACTAACCCTCAAGAGGAAGGTATATTGCTGCATTTTGCCAGTGCTTGCGTACGGAGCAGAAACCTGGAGGAGTACAAAGAGGGTTCAGCTTAAATTGAGGATGACACAGTGAGCGATAGAAAGGAAAATGATAGGCGTAAGCTTAAGAGACAAGAAGAGAGCAGAGTGGGTCAGAAAACAAACCAGGGGTTAAGGATATCATAGTTGAAATCCAGAAAAGGAAATGGACATGGGCCGGGCACGTAGCACATAGGCATGATAACCGCTGGTCATTAAGGGTAACTCACTAGATTCCTAGGGAAGGCAAACGCACGAAGGGGAGACGGAAAGTTAGGTGGGCTGATGAGGTTAGAAAGTTCACCGGGTATAACACGACAACGAAAAGCACAAGACCGGGTTGATTGGGGGATCATGGGAGAGGCGTTTGCCTTGAAGTGGGCGTAGTCAGGCTGATGATGATGATAATTCCAGGCATGAGTCTGGAGTGCACGCTCATTTGTGCACACTTCTGTGTACCTTCCTTCGAGCTTAAAATGCCACTGCCTTCGAAAGTGGTACTTTACCATAGCTGCTTGAAAGTTCTGTGAAAGTAGACTTAAATGTTACTGCCTTAGATTTCTATGTCAAATGTCCGAGCTAGCATCATGGCTTTGCCTATGCATTTCCTGATGCATGAACTATCTTCTTTGAATGTTTGCCTTTTTTTACCTGCAGATCAAGCCACTGAGCGCCGTGTCTCGATTAGAATGGGCATTTTTTACCATTTCATCACTGAGCCTCTTAGTGTCCCTAGGCTTCACAGTGGAACGCCTCATAAGCCTAGAAAAGGACACGGATGATTACACTTTTGCCATTATGTTATGCTTCACATCATGTAAGTTATTTATTGAAGCTATGGCATTTCAATACAGCTGTAGCATTGTTTTTGTAATCTCTTCAGACCCCACATGTGACACATGGCATGAGCTTGATATAGCTTTGACCATCGCCTCCGGTGCTTCTGTAGTTTTTTATATTTAATTTTGTTGCCCATGTTTAGTTTGAATTGGGAGAGTCAACATCCTCTCACACATGCATTTGTTTACTAACTTACATTAATATCTTAACCAAAATTATTGTCCAGGTGTATTGAATGGTATTAGCTTTCATTAACTCTTCTGAGGATCAGCACAATCACTTGGGTCATTTATTTTTATTTATTTTTTTCATTGTACTCGTCTTATATAATATTTATGTTAGGCATACTTAATGTAAAATATTGAGAAAGCACCCCTGTACGTGTAAGCGCCGCCCTCCCTTCTTTAGTAGATTTAAAATATGCCGCGTCTTCTCCTCTGCCACCATTTTCACTGTTTGTATTCACCCAACTAGGGTAAATGAAAACAGTGAGTGCATGCGTATTCAATAACACATCTAATTATAAACACAAATGTGCATTCTCTTCTTTCACCATCTTCAATTTTCATCTATTACCAAGCAAGGACCCCCTTCAACTCTTGTCGAATTATCCTTCACCGTTAGGGTGTTAGGGGGGGGGGGGGGACATGCTTAGAATTTATGGTAGTTCAGTAAAGTGTTGGGGTAAGGTTATTAAAGACAATAGTCTTTCTTGGGATACCCGAAGGCACAAATTTTGGTCTGTCTGTCTGGAAGTGGGGGGGGGGGGGGGGTGCAATAGCTGTGCCATGTTACAAGAAAGTGAGACAACACAAACAACCAGGGGAAAAAATCACCTTTTCTGGTGGTTTGCGTCGTCTAGTTTTCTTTTAAGCTGCCCCATATACATATTGATATAATAAGGGTACTGCAATGACCTTTCGAAAACCCTCCCCCATGAAGGACAACCCTAGGCATAGTAGAGTTTCTTTTTCCAGTTGCTTCTCATTATTAGGTTTGCCAGTGACTGTTGAGTGAAATTCGCCAAACGATGAGCAAAATGTCGCCAAAAGGTGCCATTTTTTTTTTTTTTTTTCAAATATCACCAATAAAGTCGCCACTGAACATATATGTCGGTTGCTTATTTGTAAAGATTTCTAATAATGTTAGCTGCGTGGAGGTCCGTACCATTCGTAAACCCTGAATTTGATTGACGTTTTTCAATGCCATTCACATCACCCGCTTGAGAAAACAGGGTAAGCGCTATTCCCGCCATGTATTTTAGGGAACTACTTTTTCCTCCATAATCATAAGGGCTACAGTAAGTATTTTACTTTCATTGTGGTGATGAGTCATTCCCCTGTTTATTGAAGCAGATTTAGTACTGAAAACTGTAACAGTAATATCTATAATTTTTTTAAATTCAGGTACCTAATTACCACTAAGTAGTAGCTACTAGATGTTGTGTTACAGAAAAGCACTTCCTCACACGACAATAATTCTTCTTCGGCGTGTTCCCTGTGACGTTATTTAGCTACTGGTCAAAATCAATGATTCTAGATACTGTAGTTGCTGTGAAAAAGAACATATATACAAACAAAGCATGTCTTGAAATAATCACATTTAAAGTTGAACATCTGCATTATTTCAAAAGTACACCGAGATAGCAGAAAATTGACGGACCTGTTCAGTAAGCACCAGCCAGATACTTACCACCAATATTATTTTGTTCTTTCTGTGTTGAAACGCCTTGCCTTTTGAGCCTCATTTGCCGCCTACTATACAGCCGTGTCAACAGAGTACTGTCGACACAGTTCAAGGATGTGTAGGCACTGCACTGTGCAGTGCCTTGGCAAAATTCCAAAATAGTTCAGCACACTTACAAGGGCTACATTGCCATCATTAAAAGTGAACACAGCATTAAGATGGCATATTTACAGTGTTTGGTGCCTGTGGAAAACTTTTTTGGAGCGCGCTCCCACATGACAATTCGACATCTTCTGGTTTTGAATTTTCCTACGGAGGCATTTAGCTAGTTATTCTCGATGAGCTAGTTTCAGATAATTTGGCGTAAAAGACTCAATAACAGATGCTCGAAGGTGTTCTTTATGAACGAATGGTTCACCATTCAACTGGGCTTTGTTGAATCAATATCAAGTTTCGGCGTCCTTCGAGCATAGGCCGTGGAATTGATTGGTATCCTTTGATGGCATGAGAAAATATATGTGGACTGGATAGCTTTTCGCATGTCCTCAAAGCTGGCTCTGTTTATTCTAATGGCCCAACAATAATAGCTTTGGTGCTTGCCAGTTATGACGCCAATAGGACGTCCCCGACCAGGTATAGATAACCTTACAGAAAGCTTGATGCCTCTCCTTTTTTTCGTTTTGGCTGTTCTGGCCCCATTCTCTTCTAAGTGTGCTATGTGCACTCCTGCTTGCAAACTGTAACTTCTTCATATGGCTACAATGCTTGAACTGCAAGGGATCCCTTGCTACGTTAGAATGGAGGCATAGCAGGCTGCGCTCAAGTTTTGAAATATGTCATTTTCACAGAAAAGAAAATCGTATTAAGACAAACAAACGACTGATTCTGGTTCAGAAAATGCTACATATTTCAAATAACGCAAAAAGAAAAAATGATTTTCTTCAATATTTTTGCTTACCCTGTCCCCTTAACCATGGGACCATAGGAGTGCTGACAAAGGGCATGCATGCATTAGCAGCGTACCTGAATGCTAGTGCCTCATAACAAAACTTTGTGATGGGTCAGTCGTAGCAAATACAGAAGGGAGCATTCGCTACATCAAGTGAGGGATGGCGTGCATAGCCTTCATGCAGATTTAGAGAATTTTGTTGCAGTAGAATTGAGTGTCTGATAATTAAAGAACTTAATTACAAAGCAATGAAAATAACCTCAAAATTACTGTGTAATCATCGCAATGTCTGCACCATGCTTTCTGTGTGGTCATGCTTATGCCATACATTCGCCTCAATGCAGTTTCTTTAGGCTGCCCAAAGAAGCCCGACTTCTTCACCCACTTGAAAAGCATGTCAATAACAAATTTAAACTCAACATACCGAATTAGGGAGTACTGCAGCAGTGAAGAAGTCGACAAGCTATTCACGACAGGTGGAGCTGTGGTCAGAACATGTGACCTTACTGTCACCTAGCCACTTCAGAGGCGAAACTTCGAAGAAGCTTAAAGCTCTTATTAAAGTACCTAAAAACATAGTATAACACCACCGCCTCGTGGCATGGGAAGCAGTCCACTGACCTAAATTTTGCTGGGAGGTTGCTGGCAGATGCACTAGTGTGCCAGTGCCTAGGATTTAGGTGAATTAGTAGATACACATGAAAAATAGGACAGGTGCACTAAATTGCGTGTAAAGTGCTCATTCTACTGGTAGTTCTGAAACTACGAAAAATGATTGATTGATTGATATGTGGGGTTTAACGTCCCAAAACCACTATATGATTATGAGAGACGCCGTAGTGGAGGGCTCCGGAAGTTTAGACCACCTGGGGTTCTTTAACGTGCACCCAAATCTGAGCACACGGGCCTACAACATTTCCGCCTCCATCGGAAATGCAGCCGCCGCAGCCGGGATACGAACCCGCGCCCTGCGGGTCAGCAGCCGAGTACCTTAGCCACTAGACCACCGTGGCGGGGCGAAACTACGAAAAATGGAAATCTCGCCCATTCGCTTTGAAGACACTAAGTACAGAATGCATAACACAGTCGAGAAATAAGCCGAAAATTCGCCATGTCGCCATTCAAAATTTTAGGTCGCCACGGGCTTTTCATATTCGCAAATTTGGCGAAAAGTAGCCACCTGTGGAAACCCTGCTTATTATTAACTGGGAATGCTTCCTTGCAAATGTGCACGTGTGTACGTATCACTTTCTTATTAATAACTTTTCTTGATGACCACGTGCTATATGAAAGAACTTACTGCAAGATATATGTAGAAAAGGCTATTACTGGTGTACAAGCTCTGTCAGGTAGCTATCACCAATTTCTTAAGAGAACTCTGAACAATCTCTCATACTTGTTGAAAAAACACATACAGTGGTATTCAGGTGCTATTATGATGAGCTTGGCCGAAACTTGCAGTCGTGTACGTGTGGCCAAGAAAGCTCACAAGTGGATTGCTAAGTTTCAATTTTTCAAGTGCCATTCCTTCATACAGAGGCCCATACTCATACTATGTGGAGAGCTATCACATACGACATCATGCAGTGACTTGCTGCCGTTGATCAATAGCTGGCATGAGTGGAGTTTGGATCAGGTTCACTACACGACATGCTTCAAAGTCCCCATACGTGGTTTCTTTCCCCTTTGTTATCGCCCCTGTGTAGCTTACAGTAAGCTCGTAAGGACAGTAGACGAGGAAAAGCTCTTGAAGCACGCGGCAAATCCCGCCCATTCTTGACAAATTCAAAAACGTTTACAGCGATAAATTAGTTAGGCAATAAACTCCAATATTGACGTCAGTCAATGATTATTTAGAAAGTAGGTTTACGGCCCCTTTCAGTGGTTCACCTAACAGAGTTGCCGAGAGGGATTCATCACATTTGCTAATCTGACACCAGTGTTCTTGGTTGTTTTTCTTTCTAGTATTCTGTTTCTTCTACATCGTGCATGGGATACTGAAGGAACGATACCATGAAATTGCTGTCTTCATCTTTAGCAGTATTCTTCTACTGGTGTATTTGATCCTCAACGTTGTCTCTCCAAGCCAGACTGCTGGAGCATCAATTCAGAAAAAGGTACAGTGAATGCACTTGCATAATAAACTTGGCAAAGAACTCTCCAAAGCTTACTTTTTTTATTTTCTTAAGTCTTTATGGACTTTCATATTCTTTTTAGCTATGGTAAATAAATAATAGAGAGATTAAAGAAATCTTTAAACAGGGGGTGTCGCTAGAGCCAACATTTCAACAAGGGAACTTGTCTTCATCAAGGCAGCATCTCTAACGTTGACAAAGACAAGTACCATTGCCGAAACACCAGCTCCTGTGACCAGTTTTGTTGAAAGACTTTTTCATCTTTTGAAGCCTTGCTCTTCTTAATTTACATCTTGTTTGTATTTAATGTGAGTAAAGAATTCGATATCCATACCAGATACGTCTTTGGGCTAATACGCGAAGGCTAGAGCAGTTCAGGATGCCAACCAGCTCATGTCCCATGCAGGTGCGACTAGGTGTGGCTGTCTTCTTTTTACTTGGCATCATCTACCTCGGTGGGAAAGTATCCCATAGTTACTGGAGTGAGCGCAGGCTGCTTTTTCGCATCAATGCCAAGGAAGACTTGCAAGCCATGCTCGGATGGCTTTTCCTCTGCTCCTCTCTCATCTTCTTCGACGTGCAGTTACAGGTGGGAGCCTGGCACAACTTTTCTTTGTCTGTAAGCCGGATAACCCACAGATGGGGCTGTGGCAGTGGATTAATAAAAAAATGAGAGAAAAAAAGAGACATCTGGCATTGCAGGTGTAGAGTACTTTGAGACTTGAGAGTGGAAGTGCTTGCAAGGAGTTGGTATTACAATTACGCTATGTTTCTTTGGCCTATGCATGTGTGGAGTGAGCTTTTTCTTCTTTTTCTTTCTTTTTTTCTTGCAATAGGTAGCCTATGATCCACTTACCATGACTGGAAACCTCATTTGCGCAAGTGCAGGACTGTTATTTATTTAGAGACGTTTTTGAGCGCCTAGTCTCAATTTCAATTAGCGCCGAGCTGCTATGACACTGCATTGATGTTGGCATCGCGAGGTGCTCTGCATCTCGCTCAGTCGTGCAGCATCCACTTTAAAAATTGACTATGTCCCACTCAATATCTCGCCTTCTGTGTTCCTTTAAGTTGCTACTTATATATCAATTGACAAGTTCAGAATACAGTGGGCACAAACACTTTGTAAATTCTCTAACATCATGGGACAGGTAAAGATTTCAATTCCAGCATCCCACAGCAGTTACATTTAGGGATGCAGTAGCACGGTGGGTGAATACAGTGTGGTAACATGATAAAAAAAAACACTACACAGTTTTTTTATATGGAGTGTTTCTCTTAATCTGGAGTGTTTTTGATCTGGAGCTTGCATTTAGTTACAATGGTTACGTAAAATTATTTTAATTCTATATATACGACAAGCTTGTGGGTTAACAAAAGAAGGGGCTGGTTTCGCATTCTTAAGCATGATGATAATTACAACTAACAAACAAGAAAGCTAAGGAAAGTACAGAGGATGTTGTTTGTTGTAAATATCATGTATTATAAGTCAAGGAAGTAGAATAAGCGAAAGGATAAATAGCTGCTGGCAGGGATCAAACCTGCAAGCTTTGAATAACACGTCCTATGCTCTACTAGCTGAGCTACAGTGGCAGTCATTCATTTTATGGGGTATATATGTGCATTTAAACATAGAAATGTTAGCCAGCAGCAATGCCAGAACGTTTGGAACACTCCCTGTGTGCATTATGAAACACGTGATCTTTTTCACTAGATGGCAGCTAAGGAAAAACGAGCCCTTAAAATTTTTCTTCTTTTGTTCCTTTATGGCAAGGGTATTGTTCTGGCTGGCTGGATGCCTTAAAGGGCCATTCAATAGGCTACAATTTTTTTTTCTTTCACACGCCTCAAACAAGGTCATCAGTTGTCAATAGTAGAACGCGGCGACCACATTTTTTCAATGTTACAGTGCTGCACGCTGTGCAAACTCTCCTTTTCAAAAAACAATCCTCACTCCTATTTCCTTTGCCTGATCAATCCTTCTCGTACACGTAGTGAAGCAGGCTTGCCCATGGGCAACTTCACATACCACTGAGCCCGTCGATTATAAGTCCCTTGCCTTACTAAATGGCTCCTTAGCCCTGCGGTGATGCAGTTCCAGCCGGGCAGTCCGTATTTTCATTTTCTTGTTCTGCACACTGCTGTTCTGCGGAGTCCTAGACTACAGGAAGAAGCGGTATTGCCAGAACGAAAGGCTCCCGAAATAAAGAGGCACCTCGCTTCTTTACCACCAGGGGAAAGGTGCTCCTCGAACCACTCTTCGTCTTTGTGCCGCTATGACACATGCTCACGTTGGGGATGCCCTGCTTGGTCGTTGGTTGCGTGGCGATGACGTATTGTTAATGTCATGTCACGTTGCCGAAGTGGGCGGCGTCATGATGACTGGCGACACCTTCCCCCTCCCTATCTATGACGGAGAAGGGTGGCAAGCAGCTTCGCGAAAATTTGAAACCAACACAAATGAATGTTCTAACCTTTCTAACTTCCTTGTTATAGGACGTATTCACAAAATTTTTATGGCAGCATTTTCACTTAGCAAAAGTTTTCGTATTTTTTTTCATAACAATTTTTGGACCTCGGGGGTTCTTCAGTGGCCTTGAACTCCGGCATTATTTTGGCATTTACCGATTTAAATAAAGCTTTGAAAATATGTTCTCGTCGGTACCATGGCAATATGTGCCAAGTTATACCACCGTAAGTCATTTAGTTTTTCAGAAAACAAATTTTAAAATTCGTTGCCGATTCTGGAATCACACTTGTAAATGTGGGCCACCCTGTGTATGTGGCATAAGGGCCTACTCTTCTCCAAGAACCCTGCCTTTCCCAGAAGAAGGATGCAGCGCATGCTTTCTTTTACAAGGCGACGGCAATGCGAGCACAGTTTAGTTATGCCAGCTGCATACTACGTCTTAGTCATCGTTGACATCAGGTCTTACAATATCGAGCAATGAGGAAATCGATTTGGTGCATGTCAGATGCTCATGCGCCGGCGAGTCGAAATCAAAAAGCGATGCTTCCCCGCTCAGATAGCAGCTGCAATCATCCCTGAACATGTCACTGGTAAGTCCAGACGTGCTGGCGCAGCTTGATTCTGCGTCGGATTACACCGCCAACTTGCTTTTCACGCGTCAGAAGAGACATGGGAGCTATGTTTACTCCCTGACGACCCGTGGCGGGGTATAGCGGATTTTCTGATGTCATCAGCGACGGACTCTCGTGACGTCATCCAATACCCACCATGGATGGCGGAGCAGCTCATTTTAATTTCTGTTTTGACTCGCCCTTTATTGCTTAATTAAAAAAAATTGACAAGTTCCTGAGCAAAACAAATCACCCTATCTTTTGCAGGACGGTCAATACTATTTGAAAACAGCGTTATCTCAGTATGGTCGAAAATGCACCGGAGTCCGTTTAATATCTAACCACAGTGATTATGCGAAATCAATGAAATTTGCTGGGTATGTTCCTTTGCACGTTTTCATCATTTATGCCGAATCGCAGGTTTGAGAGATGGGCTGATTGTTTATAGATGAATTTTAAAGATTGCCTTGGTGACGTCATGTTTGGCAAGTCAATGGAAGTGACGCAGCCAATGGCATCGCTAACTTTGGCTGCTGCAGCATTTACTGTGCTGACCACAATGCAACGGTGGTGGTGGTTGGCACGGAAAAGCTTCGTTCCTTCCCCTGTGGTGCTTTCTCGGCACTTCGCTGGTGCAGCGTGCGATTTTCTGTTCTTTGTGGATGGGTGTGTGATGGGTGGTAGTTGGTATCGCGTTGTGGGCTGCAGAAACCACTCACAGAAGATGCTGAGAGTTTGCCATCCGAGCTTTCCGTGTTCTCCTCGAGAAGTAGATCAGTACGATCAGGTGGGACAATTGGTAACCGAGTAAAAACGGCACACGTTTGTTGTGATCATTTCTCACCGAAGTCATATACATCTGAGTCACCGCTGTTTGATAGCTCCAAGGCCCTGTTAGTCTCAGAAATGTCAGCTGATGCTAGGCGCTTTTATGTCTGGTCTGAGTGCCTGCTCATCCTGGCTTTCATAGTTCTTCATACTCCACGCCAGTGGGGCCAGCATGCCTTATACCAAATAGTATTTGATGCGTAGACAGTGTGCTCAGTTGGGCTTCAGTTTCAATATTGCATCTTATTAAAAATAATTTACAAGTTTGCTGAGCATTTCATCTATTGGGTGCGTGACAGGAGTGTCTCAGGAGCATAAAAGCACCATTACCTTGACATGGTGAAAAAATTGCCTTTAAAGGGACTCTAACGAGAAAGAAGAGATGAATTTGTTAGGTGTAGCTCCAAATATTCTACATTTAGAACAAGGCGAAGCAAGAAAACGCGAGAAGAAAAATGCAGGTGGAGACTTTGGATTTTCACACTGTGCCTTCACACATTTTGACGGTATCTACTGGGTCCTACGAAGTTTCCAATTGGTAAAAATGAATGATATTTGCATTAGTGTGTGCAATAGACATAACAGACCAAATTTCAGAAAATTTCATCGAGCCCATGTCACAAAAATACGAAAAAGACGTTTGTGACGTTGCTCGCGAAAGTTTGGGCATGAAATTTAAAATTGGAACTTCGACATTGATTTCCTCCTCTAATAGTGAACCTATGATCGTGAAACATTAGAGTTCTCGGAGTATTAAGCTAAACCAAGGCATTGTTTTACTTTAGTGTCCCTTTAAGGTATATGCAAGAGAATGTTTGTCTTCTGCGAGCTTCTGAAAAAAATCACGTGTTTCATGGCATTAGCTGACGAAAAAAGAGTGGTCCGCATTCACCATCATGGCTTTTGATGGCGTTAACACTCCCTTGTTTAAATGCTCATATTTACCCCACAAAGTGGACGGAGAGGACTGTAGCACAGGGGTAGAGCATCAAAAATGTGATTGAAAGATTGCAGGTTCCGTCCCTACTAGCAGCCACTTATCTTTTTGTTCACGTTACTTTCTTTACATTTTTATTATGCTTACTGAAAACATCTCCTATACTCTCCTTGGCCTTCTATTTAATTAGTTCTCATTAATATTGTGGGTTGTATTCAGTGATAGCACTGAATGGTTATGGTTTAAATGGTTTAAACATATTTATGGCTAAACAAGAGGCGAAGCACATGTGAAATAAATGAATCCTTTCATTTAGGGCACCATGCTCATCTTTGTCATGAACAACGGTACAGATGTGAGTCACGTCGAAATCATTGTGCTGGCTGTTGGACCAGTTGTGACCCTGGCTGGGGCCATTGCTGGGGAATGCACTGTAAGTATAGTGAACTATCTGTTCATATTTGCATTTTTGTTCTTTAATATTGTGCGCAATGTAGTATCATAATTGTCTAGTTCACAGTCAATGTGTTTTATCACAATGTATATATTTCATAAATTGTAAACAGCACGTGAACATCACTGGCTGTGAGCCCCGTCGCGGTGGTCTAGTGGCTGAGGTACTCGGCTGCTGACCTGCAGGTGGCGGGATCGAATCCCAGCTGCGGCGGCTGCATTTTCGATGGAGGGGTAAATGCTGTAGGCTCATGTGCTCAGATTTTGGTGCACGTTAAAGAACCCCGGGTGGTCGAAATTTCTGGAGCCCTCCACTATGGCGTCTGTCATAATCATATGATGGTTTTGGGACATTAAACCCCACAAATCAATTACTGGTTGTGAACTTATGAGGCGGTCTCATGAAATAGCTTTTACAAGCTTGCTTAAATGTGCCACAAGTGCCGGCTGTGAAGAGTGCTCCCGTAGGGAACTGGATAAACCACTGCTTTTTTTTTGTCTGATGAGTGTAAATGCCCTTGACCTAGCAGTCAGGGACATGAATGGCGAATCACTAAGTCATCCACTGATGTTGCTTATGATGTCATGCTGGAGCAATACTATAACAGTGAAGACCTACGCTTTAATTCAGACCATTTACTGCCAGCTTATTTTCTGCGTAATTGAACCTGTGGATGGCTCTATCATGTCGACAAGGTCGAACCTGCCACAAAGATTTCCCAGGGGAATTATTATCTTAGATGCATACTTGGTCAGAAGAAAATTATGGCAGACTCACTGACCGGATGTAACATTGGAACTTATACAAACTTATATTATATGTGAGTGTGTTGTGGGACAGCTCAAAAGATAATGTGCTTTTTGTGCAGCTGACAGTGACATTGCTCTCACTGTTATCAGCCCTGTTTTACTTAGCTTTACAGTGACGACATGTGTTAGGGTAACTACAGAGCGAAAGCAAAGCTCCTCCTTTTTAAGGACTGTGATAAAGCTCCTCTTGGCATCATGTTTATGTCAGTTGCTTTGCGACGTGTGGAATGAAAGCACAATAGTATTCCTGGTTCAGCCACTAGTGGTGATGTAACAGAAATTGCCCTGCAGTTATGGGAGGCCGCATGGAAACGACACAGTATGCTTTTTTCGTTAAATAAATGCAGGCATAGCACCATATGGGTGCTTGCGTGCCAAGGGGTCTAAAGTCTTGAGAAGGGGTCCGCAAAAGAACCTCACCACCTGAATGATAGTTTAGAATGCCACAGTACAAACCTCCTAACCCCCTTTTAAATACCTCTGCATGGTCATAGGGTATCGATAATTCATTTGTAGTGCAGGCTGGGTTCTATAGAACCTATAACCTCCAACGGATGTGGTGTGAACCCATCCATAAAACTGCAGATCTTCATATTATAGTGTTTCATACTCGTATACAGTCAAACCCCTTTATAAGGGACATTGATATAAGAGACACCAGTATGCCTACAGTAATATACAGGTTGACAAGAAAATGCATACGAGGTAGTGCTAAGCGTTGCTGCCCGTTTCTGCTCACGCCATTCGCACAGCCGCCGAAGTTCCAAGAGAGACCACGCCACTACCATCATTGCCGGGCAATAAGTGCGGCATGCTGCCGTTTGTCTTATTTTAACCCAAACAGGGAATTCGGGAATAAAATACATCACTTGACCTTCTTTTCTGCAGCTTCAAGTTTTTGCGGTGTCTTGACTGCTCTCCAGTGTCCGTGTTTGCATGCCCTCTGATATAAGGACCCTAAACAGCTTTCGAAGATACACAATTGAGCGTGTTATTCTCTTTAGGTGTTTCTCATTCTTTTGGCGCTCTTCGTGGCGCTAGAACGGTGATCCATGTCCCAGAGATATCAGTTATCGTTCCCCCCCCCTCTCCCCCGTTCTTCCTCATGTCTCAGATGATTATCACGCGCGATGCACTTGTGATTTCGCTGCATTTTGTGAGTTTCCGATTGCACAAGTGGAAATAACAGTGTGTAGCATGCAAGCTCGAAATCCTGATAAATAAGCTCAACGCTTAGCACTCACATATTGCACACGTGCTTTATGAATACATACGTGTCAAGCCTGTAAGAATATTAGTGGGGAGTGTAGTGGAGTGGGATGGAGATCAGAACCAAAAGAAGAGGCTCCAGATTATATCATTCTCCCAAGAGAGAGAGGAAACTTTATTAGAACTTGGCCGGCAGCTTGGTCTTGGTGACCTCAGATGGCGGCGCTGAGTCCCTGAACTCGGGCGGCATCTTCGGCCTGCCGGACAGCCCAGAGCTGGTCGTTGAGCTCCGAGCTTCTGAGCGCCGCCTCCCAGCGGCGGCGTCGCCGACGGAGAAGGTCCCCCGCGGCTCCCGCAGACGGGACGGCGGCGGGAACGAGTGAGCTCGAGGCTTCCTGTTGCCTGGTATTGGCAGCCGCCATAGGTGCATCGCGAACGGCGGCCGTTTCTCGACCATTGTTATCGGCGCATTCCCAGAGCATGTGGCGCAGCGTTGCTCTGTGCCCGCATGCTTTACATAGATCGCACAACGGACGAATTATTTACAGCAAGGACGATGCAGCTCTCAATCAGAAAGGCCAGCTTGCTTCAATGGTTTTTGTATATTTTTTTTGTGAGAAGAATTATGTGAACACTCTCTACGGGCTTTCATGTTCCACATAAAGCCTGAATCAAAAACTTTTGTACTGAAACGGGTTGTTGAACAAGCAGGCGAACTCAGCGAAGGAGAGCTTTATTTAGCGCAAGGGCTAACTGAACGCAAGCCTACGATCACAGCAAGTCTTCTTCTCTTTCTATCCTCGAGCTCCATGCCCACTACCCTCGTTACAATCACCCCCGGCCGATGAGGGAGCCATCCTGGCGACCTAAGGACAGGTGTAGACAGAAGGGTCATGGTACGGCTTGAGCCGAGAGATGTGTACGATTTCTTTTCCCCGACGGCGCTTGTCCGGAGATGCATCCAGCGGCTCGACAAGGTAGTTGACAGGGGATGTTTGGCGCACAACTCGGTAAGGGCCATGGTACCTGGACGAAATCTTGTGGGAGAGTCCTGGAGTAGTAGAAGGAATCCATAGCCACACCAGTGAGTTCGGAGAAAAGCTCATATGCGTGGTTGACGCGTCGTGGCGATGTTTCTGGCGCGCCTGGTCATGTGACGTGAACGCACGAGCAAGCTTCCGACATTCTTCAGCGTGTGCTGCTGCTCGAGAAACGGTAGTCATCTCTGAAGGGTCCGGTCGATAAGGAAGAATGGTATCCATTGTTGATGATGGCTCGCGTCCATAAAGAAGGAAGAAAGGCGAAAATCCAGTGGTGCTTTGCGTTGCAGTGTTGTAAGCATATGTCACAAAAGGGAGTATGCTATCCCAATTTGACTGGTCGGATGAAGCGCACTTGGCCAGCATATCCCCAAGTGTACGATTAAAACGCTCTGTCATCCCATTAGTTTGCGGGTGATAGGCTGTGGTAGTGCGGTGTATGATGCGACACTCGCTCAACAACGCTTTGATGGCATCGGAGAGAAAAACGCGGCCACGGTCGCTTAGTAACTCCCGAGGTGCTCCATGCCTTAAAACCAGGTTTTGCAGTATAAAACACGCAACGTCTTTTGCGGTAGCTGAAGGTAACGCAGCTGTTTCAGCGTACCGCGTTAGGTGGTCGATAGCGACAATGACCCAGCGGTTGCTACTCGAAGTATAGGGAAGCGGACCGTAAAGGTCGATTCCGACACGATCGAAAGCTCGTGCTGGACATGGCAACGGCTGCAAGGGACCTGTGGCATGATGAGTGGGCATTTTGCGTCGCTGGCACGTAAGGCAAGACCTTACGTAACGGCGAACGAAACGGTACATACCGCGCCAGTAGTACCGCAGCTGCAAGCGGGTGTATGTTTTTAACACACCAGCGTGGCCACATTGCGGATCATCGTGGAACGTGGCACAGATGTCAGAGCGCAGATGTCGGGGGATCACGAGCAACCACTTACGGCCGATCGAGCTGTAGTTTCGGCGGTAAAGCAGGTTATCCCGAATAGCGAAGTGTCCTGCTTGACGGCGAAGCGTCCTGGAAACTGGAGCGGGCGTCCGGTTTGAGAGCAAGTCCAAAAGAGATGAAATCCAAGCATCTTTGCGTTGCTCGGAAGGCATGTCCGAGATGCTGATGGCCAAGGCAGCACTAGTGGAGATAGGCGAGCCGACAGGCTCTGAAGCCAATGGCGAACGTGACAGGGCATCGGCGTCGGAATGCTTCCGGCCAGAACGGTAGATAACACGGATATCGAACTCCTGTAACCGCAATGCCCAACGAGCGAGCCGACCATTAAGATCTTTTAGTGAAGGTAACCAGCAAAGCGCATGGTGGTCTGTTACAATATCAAACGGACGTCCATGTAAATAAGGCCGAAATTTTCCGATTGCCCAAATAATGGCGAGGCACTCCTTTTCAGTTACACTGTAATTCTCCTCGGCTTTACTGAGGGTGCGGCTGGCATAGGCAACGACGTACTCGTCAAAGCCCTATTTGCGTTGGGCCAGTATGGCCCCTAGCCCGACACCACTAGCGTTCGTATGAAGCTCCGTGGGAGCAGACGGATCGAAATGTCGGAGTATGGGAGGCGTGGTGAGGAGCCGTCGGAGTTCCTGAAATGCATCATCACACGCCTGCGACCACGCTGACAAGTCAGAACTTAAGGGGGCGATAATGGAGGCGAAATTGCGGACGTAGCGCCGGAAGTAAGAACATAGGCCGATGGAGCTTCGAAGCTCTTTGATGGTGGTTGGCTTTGGGAACGCCGCGACTGCATTAAGTTTCGTAGGGTCCGGGAGAATGCCGTCCTTAGAAACCACATGGCCGAGAATTACAAGCTTGCGAGCGCCGAAGTGGCATTTCTTCAAGTTAAGTTGACGTCTCGCCGTGGAAAGGCACGTAAGAACTTGCTCGAGGCGGCTGAGGTGGGTCGCAAAGTCGCTTGAAAATACCACAATGTCATCCAAATAACAGAGGCACGTTTTCCATTTCAGACCTTGCAAGACGGTATCCATCATTCTTTCGAAAGTGGCAGGCGCATTGCAGAGGCCAAAGGGCATAACGGTGAATTCATATAGTCCATCCGGTGTTACAAAGGCTGTCTTCGGGCGGTCACCCTCTGCCATGGGCACCTGCCAGTAGCCAGAGCGTAAATCTAACGAAGAAAAGAACTCTGCTCCTTGTAGGCAGTCCAAAGCATCATCGATGCGCGGCAGAGGGTATACGTCTTTGCGCGTTATCTTGTTGAGTCGGTGGTAGTCAACGCAGAACCGGATGGATCCGTCTTTTTTTCTGACGAGAACAACCGATGAAGCCCAGGGACTGTTGGAGGGCTCGATGATGCCACGTTTCAACATGTCGTCCACTTGTTCGTCGATGACACGGCGTTCAGCAGATGACACACGGTACGGACGCTGCCTTAGCGGGGCTTGTTGACCGGTGTCAATGCGGTGAACGACCGCAGAGGTTCGGCTTAAGGCTGACTGGTCACGATCGAATGAAGAACGAAAGCGGAGAAGAAGATTTATAATCTCTTCGCGTTGAGTTGGTGCGAGCTCAGAGTCGATGGCATCCGAGAATACGTCCAGAGCATCATTAGGCGCGTTGGTAGAAGTGACAGCACCAATTGGGAGCGAAACTGCAGAATCGGGTATAGTAGTCGGAAGAATGTACTCGTAAAGTTCGTAGCTTCCCAGGCATTCTCCACGTAGTAGGGATGACGGGCTGTGCGACGGATTGCACACATAAATGGCAGCGTGACCATTGCGAAAAATGACGACGACAAACGGAAGCATGATATTTCGACGGCACGCAGATGGGACCGATGGCATAAACAACACAGGCGATTTCGGAGGGGAGGCACACGACACAGAGACAACAACAGCTGAGAAAGGCGCTATGTCAACGTCAGAAGCAGCAAACACTCTACACGAAGCACCATCGTCGGGGTCATAGCACGGCACAGACAACGCGAGTTCAGAACGAGCACAGTCGACCAAAGCAGAATTTGACGAAAGAAAGTCCCATCCAAGGATAACGTCATGCGAAGAACGGAATAAAACTACAAATGTGACGACGTACATCGCACCTTGAATGACGACTCGTGCGGTGCACAAAGCTGAAGGCTGAATATGATGGGACGTAGCTGTCTGCAAAGATAGGTCGGTAAGTTGTGTGGTCACTTTCTTCAAGTTTCGGCACAGTTTCTCGCTAATTACAGATACGGCAGCTCCAGTGTCAACAAGTCCGTGCACTTTAATGCCATCAATATAGAGTTCGATTTCGTTCGGGGGACAGCAGTTAGGTCTTGAAATTTTCGCTGCCAACGCAGTTCTTGCCTCCGGAACTGCGCCCGTCAGTTTTCCCCTCGCGGTGGGCTGTTGCGACGTAACATCGGAGAAATAGATCGACGACGAGGAGAAGGTGAACGGCTTGCGCCGGATGGTCGGCGACCGGGACGTACGTCTAGAGGTGGATTGGCAGGAACGGGATATCGCGGCTGAGTGGGCATGGTGGGCATGTAATGTGAGGCCCCTGCAATGTCGTGAGAAGGGAAGCTGCGACGACGGCAATGACGAGCTACGTGGCCTGGGATGCCACATGAAAAACATATCGGCCGATTATCTGGAGTGCGCCATTGGCTGACGATAGGGGCAGTGTTCGCTGTATAGGGTACCGTAAATGGTCGTGCAGGCGGCGGCGTCATATAAACGTTCTGACCTGTTTCATATACAGCCGGAGACGGGACGGTCAGCGAGCGGGAAGGTGGGGTCGACGAATAAACGTGGCGAGTAGCTTCGTAGATGGCCGGAGACGCTGGCGCACGTGGTTGAGCAACTGCGGCTGCATACGTTAGTGGTGCGGTAACAGTTGGGGGAGCCTGAGCTGGCGGCAATGCTTCGGCAACTTGCGATCGAATGACCTGGCAAAGCGAAGGCGACAAGGGTACCATCGGCTCGGTAGTTCTTGTGATAATAGATAGCTGCCGGGCGACCTCCTCGCGTATGAATTGCTTTATGACTGGCATCAACGCAGAGTGGTCGGCGGTGTCATGGCGATAGTCGAGGGATGAGATGTCCGCGGTGTCTTGAGCAGCGCAACGTGTAGAAGCGCGCTGCCTACGCAGCTCATCATAGCTTTGGCAGAGCTGAATCACCTCGGCGACCGTCTGGGGACTCTTCGCAGCCAGCATTTGGAATGCACCGTCGTCGATTCCTTTCATGATGTTCTTGATCTTGCCTGCCTCCTCCAGAGTCGAATCGACGAGCTTGCAGAGAAATAGCACATCTTCGATGTAGCTCGTGAAAGTTTCATCTGCTCTCTGTACTCTGCCCCGCAAGCGCTGTTCAGCACGAAGGCGGCGGACAGCAGGACGGCCAAAGACTTCCGCGAGGGTTTTCGCCAATTCCGACCAGGTACTGAAATCACTTTGATGATTTCTGTACCATAGTTTTGCCACGTCGGTCAGGTAAAAACTCACATTTGTGAGCTTATCGGCTGCGTTCCACTTATTGACGGCGCTCACCAGTTCATACTCGGCAATCCAGTTGTCCACATCTTGGTCCTCTGTGCCACCAAATATGGGGGGGTCGCGCTGCCGGAGAGCGCCAGCGCAGAAGACAGGCACAGGTGCGAGATCTGGAGTAGCAGCATGAGATGGCCC
The DNA here is from genome assembly GCF_043290135.1 of Rhipicephalus microplus. Taxonomy (NCBI): domain Eukaryota; kingdom Metazoa; phylum Arthropoda; class Arachnida; order Ixodida; family Ixodidae; genus Rhipicephalus; species Rhipicephalus microplus. The sequence goes on along the minus strand of NC_134702.1, from coordinate 6,922,677 downwards.
CGGATCAGTCATTGTAGGAGGTCGTTGGAGTGTGCGGCTGCGAAGTTCCAGGGTGAGGACCAGATGTGCCCAGCACTTCCACCACTTGAAACGGGTTGTTGAACAAGCAGGCGAACTCAGCGAAGGAGAGCTTTATTTAGCGCAAGGGCTAACTGAACGCAAGCCTACGATCACAGCAAGTCTTCTTCTCTTTCTATCCTCGAGCTCCATGCCCACTACCCTCGTTACAGTACGCACACTGTATGCTAAACCCGCTGATAAAATCTCGCAAATGCTAGTGAGGAATGCTGCTGAAGCATAGATGAAACAACCTGCCCATCTCCACTGCACGGAGGACGCATGCGATACCATTATTAATTACAACCACCCTTTAACTGTGCCGATGTTTTCCGCCTCTTCTCGTTTTACGAGACAACTAACCTTTGGTAAGTGGAATATTCCATGAACTAACAATGCATACGGCGAACGGATTTTACAATTTGCTGGTATTAAAATCTGAGTGCTATACTTTTTTATATAAAAGTGTGTTCAAATTTCACCAAAGCACTAGAACAATACTATTTAGAAGAATGTTCTGATTTAATAATGCCCAGTCATGTTCAGTGTGATGGCTGTCATAATTTTAATATGTAAGTAGTGGTCATTCTTTTTTTCTCTTGTGTTAAGTTTCTTTTTTTCTTTGTGTGGTCATTACATGTACTGTACTGCTTCTTTTCAAATTCTTTATTAGATAATATATGTCTTCCTTAGTTATGCTTTTCCAAAGTGCCGTGATAAAATGCATATTTTTGGACCCAAACTAGCTAATAGCTATGGGTCCACAGAGTGTGTGCAAACTTTATGAAACAAGTGTGAGCGATAAAATTCTAATTTCAATTCCAATCATTCGGCATGCGATGCCTGTTGCCGATTGCTCCGTCACAGAAAGAGGGAGACGCAGTGTTGTCTGTATAACGCATCGGCGCGAAATGCAGCATGTCGCATTCTGCGCTGATTGCTGTTGGGTGGCGCCTGGCGTCAGACTATAAGTGCTCGCGTTTTGCTAACGTAGCGTCAATTTGGCCAGTGTGCGCGCGCGTCAACGCTACATTGGAGTATATTGGGCCCTTCATGATGCACTCATGGGCCTTTTGCTAGCTTTACATATACCAAATTTGGTGTTACGTGATGTCAATAAGTGACGAAATATATGACTGGTACAAACAAGATAATCCTGACACGCGTGTCATGTAGGAACATGACAACATACCACGCTCACAGTGTGCCCGCGGCCATTTTGCTAGCTCCACATAAACTAAATTTGGTATCACGTGACGGGAATAGATGACGAAGGTACACGACACATCCAAACATGATAATCATGACACGGAAGTCGTGTACGGCATCATTTACCTCCACTTCGTAGCGTTTTGCTGATTTTAAAGTTACATATCAACAATTCTCATTCGTGTTTCCCATATCATCGACTCTCACTGGGCGTGGAATGCGCCAATTTTTTATCTGGTTCACATTATCATAGTTACTTAGCACTGTGCTGCATGGCTTTGCATATGAGTCTAGTCACTTTACGTGAACCCGTTTTCTTCATGTATTCTGCATGCTGAAGTGATCAAACAACTGTGTGTTACAGAGTAAATGCTGTGTGTTCCTATGGCTACTTTATACTTGAATAGCTTAACTGAGTATTATTATAACACCTACAAGCATGTGCTGGAAAGAAATTGTCTCTCCTCCTCTCCCATTCACTGCAGATTCGCAAGGAAAGCAAAGTCTGGCTGTCCATTTTCGTTGTGCTATGGTTCCCCAATGTTGTCTACATAGGCCTGAAGCTATACGACGTAAGTTGTATGCGCAAATACTTCTACACAGATGCTCAGTCTTTAGCATTGAGCCATAGCCAGCTTAGTGCAAGCATACAAACAGAGTGCAAATATACATGAGAAACATTGATCAGCTTTGAAGCAAAGCTTGCTGCCCGACCAGGATAGGCATCACTGCTGCTGAATTGCGCATGCTTTTTGGGTTGATCCATATCATGACCGCAATATAGTATATAGATATACATACGAATTTTATATGTGCTTCAGATGCCAGGTACAAGTAGACTGACACTTATATATTCCTGTACATTAACCTACAATGTAGTGCTATTAAGTGCAACTTTAGTCTGTTTAATAGAGAAGGTGATTTACAGAATGCACGAACATATAAGGTCGCTTTGTAGTTGTCGGTAGAGTGCACCAACCCCTGCAGTCTGTCTAACAATATATTGGCAACACAGCCAAGGCTACGAACCTCAAAAAAGATCATTCAAGGCTTCATGCTAAAAAGTTCTTTCAGCGTGATCATGTGCTGCTTGGCCTATAAGTTCTCTGCTGATGCTTGTATTTGCTTGAGATGTGTGTCTTAACTAGATGCTGGATTATAAACAAATGTTAATTTGTTCCTGTTTAGCAAGGCTGCATCATTGTGGGTTTTGAGCAGAAATCTAGGGTTACAGGGTCGTCTTACAAACATGAGCCCAGTAAAGCTCGAATGAAGTAATAGATAGTTTCCTAACATAGCATATAAGGACATGTAAAAACATTAACAAGTAACCTGCAGATACGGTCTGTACCAATCAACCAAATATACTATGTCTATGGTTTTATGGCATTAAACAACATTCATTATTTTGAGTGCTTTCATAAGCCTGGCTATTTCATTTTTTGTAGCTGAAACCCAGCGAATCATGGACAGTTTTGTACAAAGCTACAGTGGCGTGTGCTGTGGTTGCCCTGCTTATCCGCTTGGCTTTGGCTTTCACCATGTACAAGGTGGTGCGCAACTTTGGCCGTGGGCTTCGAGAAAAATGTACGTGCACACATGATTTCATACGGTTTCTATCTAATGGCTGAGGCACGTCTAAACGTAAAGTGTCTGCATGACTGCAAGTACACTTGTGAAATCAGTCATTGCACTTAGTTGTTAGCCTGTAGTCGAGATCTTGGAGTGAGCCAACATTTGTAAGGGAACATTTCAATGGTTGAGTTAATCCTGGTCTCACCACTGCTTGGTGCGCAAGCACTGGAATTTCACAATTGTGACATGCGTCTGCAGCATCAGCTGCCCAGCAAAATTTTCAATCACTTAGCAGAATAATAGTTAAGTGTCACTTAAACAGAAGCACACCTGTCCTCAAGGTACCTGTGTACTGTAAACTTCAAAACTGAGAAGTATACTGTTGGGATGTTGGCTGGCTACAGTGAAACCTTTTCTTGTTGAAGCTGCCTTCTCCTACCATTTTCATAACTCCATTTACTGAACATGTCTTTTAAGCCACTTTGTTAAGGTTTTTTTTACAGGTACAATGCTGGAATGCTTAAGTTAACACGTCTAGTAAAAAGCTTCTGACCATGCTTTATTTCAAAGGTCAGGTGCAACACTGTAGAAGCTATGCATGAAGTTCGGTCAGCAATATGTGTGACCATGTGCATCTTGCACTTGACTTTCATTGTTGTAAACGCTCGTGCGAGACAAGCACAAACGTGAATGCACAGCTTCGTGAAAGGCCACAAATAAAACATCAAGAGGCGAGAACAAAAGAGATGTTAGGTGATCCAGAACAGCTCATAGACAGCCATATAATCGGGCGTCTTATCTTTGACGCGCAAAGCATCTTCATGTATTGCTAAGCCCAAAGAGGAATAGAAATCATGTCGATGGAAAAAACCATTGTACTATTTCTTCATTGCAAGAAGCCTCGCTAGCCTCCACAGCATTACACCTGATGTATGAAACTGTGTCTGTTGAAACTGCGACCTAGTAGCAGCCTCTGATGTGTGGCCCTCATAGAGCAAGCTTAAGGCATGGAAGCAGCAAATTGTCCCACGTATGTGCACGGCCTCATTGGCGGCACTGCGCATGACATTAGCCCACGATCGGCACTGCTGAAAATATCGAGCTCACAGCGACCTGCTTCATCTAATCAGGAGGCGCCACTTTTGCCGCTGCCTCCTGGCATTTATTTTCTCATGACGACAAAACATAGCAAAAAAGGAAGAAAATGAGAGAACATACAGGACCAAGCAGTTTCTATCGACAGTGTATTTATTTGTGTCTTACTCTATATATCTTGCACAACACGAATAGCTTGTATGCTTTATTTTTTTTGCACAAATAAACACATTGTTGGTCATCAGCACTTGGTCCTGTCTATTCTTCATGTGTCTTTTTTTCACACAGATTGGCATATACGCTATGCATAAATTTATGATGTACTTGGTCCTGTCTATTCTTCATGTGTCTTTTTTTCACACAGATTGGCATATACGCTATGCATAAATTTATGATGTCAGTTGCATCACCGCATTTGTTTTAATACATTTCGGTGCTGTCACTCTTTTTTTTAATCCTCAACAATTTTACCACATAAACTGAATAATGCAAATAGGGCTTGTCCATCATTGCATGGTGTGATTAGCTGTCCAGAGAGGCGAGTGCCGCATTGTTATGGCTTAGTAGGCGGGCATCATTAACAGCAGCTCAACAGTGTGCCCAGTGCATTTTTCGATGCACAGACTTCCGATGCAGACCTTTGCACCGTGAGGGTGGGCCTTAATACATAGTGCAAATTTACATGCATAGAGGTCATAATAATATGACATAGCCAAAGTTACCTGTGGCATGGTATATAGTACTACAAGGGAGCAAATGCGAGCCAATTGATAGGTATTCATAGTCAAAAAGGCAATGTAGACACCGTCAAGATCGACCACAGGACCAGCACCGCTCATGTGTGCATGCTTCTTTGTGTCTACTTTGTGCTGTTCTTAACTATGAATAGTACTGCAAGTTTAATGTGTTTTCTCTGTTCACATAAACTTATACCCATCTTGGCAAGCATTATGTCTTTACAGCTTTATGAAGTAGAAGCATAATTGCCTGCCAATCTATCATTACAGTGTCACAGAAGCGCTACTAGAACATATACTGCACAAGCTTGTATTTCTTCTTGTTATGCCAATTTTACATCGCACTTTCCAGTTTTCCTCTCTCTCTTGCTGTTTCTGTCTTTCTTTTTATTTTATTTTTTCCTAACATACTGCTGCCCATTGCCTGTGCCTTTTCTGCTTGAGTTGTTGTGTCTGTGAGCAAACTTCTGCTGACTAACTGAGGAGGATTTCCTTAAACTGTGGAAAGCAGTATCCGCAGGAGAATCATTGGAGTCGCTGCGCCCTTCCACTTACTACCGCTACTCTGCTCCTGACGTGGGCGTAGCTCATTCGCCCGGCAGGTGAGGCTTTTGCAAGCTGTGGCAAAGGCTCTCTGCATGTCTGGCATGCACCTATGCGGTGGTGGGCACAACTTGTCGCACTTTGCATGGAAAAAAAAAAAAAAATGCTTGTGATTCAAACCATCAGTTTGTGGAAAGACTGCAAGGGTGGAGGACAGAAGAACACGTCACGAAATCATCTTTATCCAGAGGTGCCCAACCAGCTCCCACGCACAGCTTGAATCCCCTTCCCTCAACAAAAATACAGGCTACCTTCGGGTGTAAAACAAACCTTGCAAAAGGTGGTGCTTAGGATGTAATTTTCGAAAACAAAAATGCTTGTGCTTCAATCGTTGCAACATTTTATGTCCTCATTCCCTGGCATTTATGTTCGCCGCACTCTTTGTTCTTTTTACTGTGTGATAAAGGTGTGCCCTACTGGTAACTGCGAGTCAAAGTGGAAGCTGTTTGAGCATCCAAATTCTATTGGGATGCACTTCAAATTCTATTGGTATCCACTACAATGATAGCGATGCACATTCGCTCAAAAAATATAGACTACCTGTTATGGTGGTATCGTAAGCAAATTGCAAGGACATGGCGGATGTCCTTGTACCTGACGAGCAATTCTTGGTGGCCACTGTTGAAAAAGAAATCGTAAATGGTGCCACAGTTTGTGTTAAATGTTAATACTCCCTCCTCACTAGTGTTGATGTGAAACGGTGGCTGATTGCATGTTGCCTGACACGCGTGATCATGAGGTTGAAAAAAATTACACAGAACCCAGCAGCCTGCTGTCTACAGCATTGTGCAAAATAGCACTGTTAATCTGTTTTTTTTGTTCGTTGTTTATGTTTTGCTTGCAAAATGAAGCTAAAGCAAAGTGGGAATGAAAAAAAATGGCACTGCTTTTTGCACTGCATCAGTGCTACAACAACAGCCACAATATCAAGCCATCATCCGTGCTATGCCAGAGTCCTTCAACTCCTTTGTAGTCACGGAACTCCGGCTTCATTGTCATGTGAACCAATGCCCACTGCCAGAGGTGCAAGAGTGCGTGTGAGGGCATGGAAACACTGTATCAGCATGCTTAAATGAGGGTCAGCCTGGTATTCTAGTTTTCTAAACTTTCATAACACTTACTTTGCTTTCATGTAGCTACATTTAACATTCAACATGCATAAAAAAGGATTGCTGAAGAGCATTATTGGTTTAGGATTGAGCACCCAGGCAAAAAAAAAAGCTGCTTCAGGCGTTTCCAGCTTACGGCAGTCCCATTCAGAAAGAAACAAAATTCAGGGTCGCATGCTAATGAGGTACATTGGAGTGAGCAGTTCGTGCGTGAGGAGGTCGCTCGGCAGCTCTCATTTTATCGAGCACGCTCAAACCAGCACAAATGCATCCTTTGGCCCCAGATCATCTCCGACCATAAGGCACGTCATACAAGATGAGGTAGCCGATGCTTTGCCTTTCACTCGTTCACCTCCTCTGGAAGCCACACCCTTGACGTATGTGCAAGTCTTTGCAGCCAGAGCACCTCCACAGCTCACTTATGCTACCTCACCGGCCTCTGTTTGGTCATCACCGGCTCCGTTCAGCCGATTACTTGTGGCGTTTCTGAATCTGTGGCACACCGCATACAACCGCCCGATTAGCTATTCTTGCGGTTACGCCAAACATGTGGCTCCTTTCTGCCGCCGCGACCTTCTCGTTCACAGCGATACCATGCAAAGATCGTCGCACGACTTTCTGCGCTTTAACGACACAGCACGTGAACAAGGATCTTCACACGACCGCCTCCCCTCAGTTAGTCACCGATCTCCATCCCCCCGCCGTCGCTCTCTGTCGCCCATGCGCCGTCGACCCTGCCCTTCAGACACGGAAAACTAGATGCTGCAGTTCCCGAGGCACGAACTGTGTCGGTGTCGAAAGAATCAAATCCACGCATTTCTCTGACAAACCTCATCGACGTTTTTGTGGATGGTTCCCATACCCTTGCGCTTGTCGACACTGGTGCTGCCGTTTCAATAATTGATTTAAAACTTGCCGCCTGCTTCGGAAGGTTACCACGACGCCAAAGAGATTGTCCCTCCGTACAGCCAGTGCTCACATATTCGACCATCAGCTGCCTGAACTGCCCGTGTTCTCATCCAAGATGTTTTGTATATTGTTGAATTTCTTGTGCTACAGGTGTGTTCTCACAATGTGATCCTCGGCTGGGATTTTCTGTCTCTTAATCATGCGGTTATTGACTCTGCTCGTGCTGAAGTGGCCTTCTCTGCATTGTGTGCCTCGTCTCCGGAACTTGCCTTGAACAAGCTGCTTGTCGCCGACGACATCGACATACCACCGACTAGCACAGCCTTTGTTCCCGTGTCTTGTGCCAATGTGTCCAAGTCTGAAGTGTTGTTTACGCCTTCCCAAACATTCTAACGTTGCAGGAGCCTTGCGTTGCCGGTTGCTGTCCTACATATTTCGGCAGGCGCTACCAATTCATTTGTCACGAATCCCTTGCCGTGTCTTACAACCTTGTGTCGCGGAGAATGTATTGGAACATTCCAAGACTTAGATGTTTCCTCCTTCTTTGGCCTTGACGGTGAAAGTGATTTGCAGCTTAATGCACTGATGCCATCTGCCCGTTCACGCTAACATTAATTTGTTTAGCCTCTCAATTGACAGCAAACTTGAAGAACCACACCGCAAAAAGCTTCTAGAACTTCTTCACCAGTTTCACGGCTCATTTTCAATTTCCAGCAGACGTCCTTAGGTCGAACGCACACCGTTGTCCATTACATTAACACTGGCTCTCAAGCGCCTCTGCGACAGCACCCCTACCGTGTATTTCCTGTTGAACGTCGTGTGATCACCGAGCAAGTGACCAACATGTTTCAACGTGGCGTCATTTGGCCGTCCAGCAGTCCCTGGTCTTCACCTGTGGTGCTTGTAAAGAAAAAAGACGGCTCGATTCGCTTCTGCGTCGATTACCGCCGTTTAAACAAAGTTACGCTTAAAGACATATACCCTTTGCCGCGCATCGATGATGCCCTGCACTGCTTGCAAGGTGCTCAATTCTTGTTATCACTAGAACTACGGTCCGGTTATTGGCAGGTCCCCATGGTACCATCAGATCACCCATAAACTGCTTTTGTGATGCCAGATGGGTTATACGAACTTATGTAATGCCCTTTGACCTTTGTAATGCGCCAGCAACATTCGAAAAGATGATGGATAGCGTCTTGCGTGGGCTAAAATGAAAGACATGCTTATGTTACTTGGATGATGTTTTCTCCCCTGATTTCGACAGCCACCTCCATCGTCTCGGCGAAGTCTTGAGCTGCCTTACGAGCGCAGGCCTTCAACTAAACATCAAGAAGTGCCTCTTTGGAGCTCGGAAGCTCACAATACTTGGCCACGTCTCGAAACATGGCGTCCTCCAAGACACAGAAAAGCTTCAAGTTGTCGCTGAGTTCCCGAAGCCTACGACCGTGAAAGCGCTTCGCAGCTTCGTCGGACTGTGCTCATACTTTCGCCACTTTGTGAAGAACTTTGCTTCGATAATCGCACCACTGACACAGCTGATCACTGGCGATGGACACCTCTCTGATTGGTCGCCAGCATGCGATGATGCTTTCGCAACATTATGCCATCTCCTTACTTCACCACCTATTTTACCCCACTGCTCCAACCAAGGTGCACACGGAAGCCAGTGGCATAGGACTTCGCGCTGTCCTTGCTCAACCCAAGCCTGGCTTCTCGGAGTATGTAGTTGCGTGTGCCAGTCGCGCCCTCACCAAGGCAGAGCACAAATACTCGGTTTCCGAAAAGGAATGTTTGACCATTGTTTGGGCATTACAAAAATTTCCTCCTTATTTATACAGATGCCCATTTGATGTCATTACCGATCATCATTCACTCTGATGGCTCGCTTCATTGAAGGGTCCTTCGGGCTGGCTTGGACATTCGGCGCTACGTTTACAGGAATTTGATATTTACGTTATTTACTGCTCAGGCTGCAAGCATACCGACACAGGCGCTCTCTCTCGTTCGCCCCTTCCTTCAGCTGTTGCATTTGTTTCCTTTGCCGAAGCTACCATCAACAGCATCGATACCGCTGACGCGCCTGTACGTTCGCAAGTACATACATTCCTGCACTGCATGTGAGCGACGGAAAACAACTTGTCATGTCTCTGGCAAAATACAACCATTGCCGTGTCCAGCTCAGCCGTTTGATAGAATCGGCATTGACCTCTACGGCTCACTAGCTTGTACTCCTGCTGGAAATCGCTGGATTATTGTGGCCGTTGGCCATCTCACCCGTTACGCTGAAACCGCCGCTTTGCCTGCCGCTGCTGCTTGTGATGTCGCCTTGTTCATCTTGCGTAGCTTTCCACCATGGCTCACCACGTGAGCTGCTTAACGACTGTGGCATGCAATTCTATCGCAAGTCGTTTCCGTAGCTTCTCAGTGAGTGCAATAGTATTCACCGCACCACTATGAGCTATCACCTGTAGACAAACGGTTTGATGGAGCGCTTTAACTGCATGCTCGATGATATACTAATGATATATCCTCCGACCATTCTAATTGGGACTTGGTGCTCCCTTTCATGACATATGAGTATAATACGGCCACGCAAGCAACTAGTACTGGGTTTTCAGCTTTTTTTCTACTGTACGTCGTGAGCCCTCTTCTACGCTTGACACGATACTTACTTACCGCCCAGCCTCCGAACTTGTTCAGCGTGCTGAAGAGTGCCGCCAATCAGCACCTTCATTTACGTCCGTCGCACAAGGTCTCCAAAAAGAACGGCTTGAACAAGACAAGCCTGCTCACAGCTTCTGCGTAGGCTCATTTGTATGGCTTTTGGTTCCATTCCAGTCCCCCGGCCTCTCCCGAAAGTTTGCACCCAAGTACAATGGTCCGTACCGCATCGTTCAATGCACATCATCGGTCAACTACGTCGTCGAACCAGTGATACCTGCCGATGACAGACGATGCTGTGGTCGCGAGACAGTCCACATCAGCTGCTTAGAACCTTACTATGATGCCCTTGTGCTTGCTTCGCCATGAGTCACCAGGATGGCTCCTCTTCACCACCGGGGCAAGTGTAGTAGGGAAGAGAGAAAGAGACAGTGTCTAGTCAGAGCAGCTAGAAGATGACTACGACTAAGAGCCGAGCTCATGACAGTGACTGACGCCCCTGAAACCAGGCAGTTGGTTTTAGTCGATAAACCCCCTTATAGCTAACATATGTTTAAAGCAGTTCTGTGCAGCTTTTCGAAAGAAGGTTTTTTATTACATAATGACGAGTTTTTCATTGTAAGTTGCATCATGATGAGTGTACAGCATATTTAGAATATTTAGACAAACTAGAACAGCTATCCAGATCTTTTCATGTAAACCCCAGTAGGATTGTCACATTAGAATGCTAGTATAGTAAGCATAGAGGTCTCTTTTGGGGCTGTCATTCTTCTAACCTTTTGTGTGTGTCATATTAATGTGTGCTGTAACATGAAGTTTGTACGAGTGTAGTTTGAACGTACAGTTATAAGTGCGAAACTGATAATACTGTCAAATTTTGTTTAAGACAAAATGCTCTGGGTTCTTCTAATAATACTTGCACTCACAAATTTTAGTAAATGTATCATGCAGCATAAGTTCCAGCATCATTGCATGTGCCAGGATTCTATTCCCTCTCTAAACACATTCTGAAGCATGTCCGTCACTTTGTGGTGCTTTCTTCGTTGGCTGCAATGCAGATTTTTGTAGGGGACAGCATGTTAGAGTGGACCATAAAAGTGCGTGCACTGCATGAATGCTGCATTGATACTTCATACACAACTCAGGCAAGCAGCTAATGGCTCTGCATAATTTATTTTCATATGTTTCTATTAATTTCTTTCATGCATAGCTGTTTGCATAACTGTCATCAGTCTTTCTTCTTTTTTTCTTTTTTCACCTAACTTTTATTTTATTTTTTACATTTTCATGAACGCAAGTTTGAAAACCACCATGCTTATTGAAGCTTTTGCTAAAATGACCTCTTGCTAATTACCAGTTAGCCATGCTCAATTGTAATACACCCCTCATTTTCACATTTACAAGCAAAAAATGCAATGCCCTTCATCTAGTTGTTTTTATTGTAAATATAGAGTAGAGGAGATTTGTGCAAAGACAAAAATTATTATATCCGAGCCACAGTACACTAAGCATCGCTTGTCATCACTTTAAGGCGCTTCTTTACTGCTAACAATGGCCCATATCTCATTGCTGTGCATAGCATTTGACCTATGCATTTCTTAAATGCCTTGCAGACTTGACAATTCAACAAATTTACAGAATGGGCATGCATACGGTTCCAGCGACACCAGCTTCTACAACTGCAGCCAACATGTGCAAGAAATTGGATTACTGCAGTTCTGAACGCAAATTGCAATTTGACTCTTGCACTTTTCTTTTGTGCTCCATAAGGGATGTTCAGTTTAAAGTTCTCTTAGAAAAGCAAGCATTACAAACAAGTAAATACCATATATGGTAAATGCTGAATAGTGCTGACTGTTTCTGCTGTTTCTTGTCTTTCAAGGCTACATTCGTCGGACTGCTTTTGAAGGGTGTATCATATGTGACATATTTTATTACCAAGGCACATCAATTGCATTGTCTTGTTGAAGGCAGATCCAGATGATTTTGTTTTTAAAAGAGAGGTTAAAATGACCATTTAGACTATGCTCATGCATTAAGTGATGATGTCTTGATGATGGCTAAAACATCAATATTATCAATAACAGCACTTTAGTCGAGATACTCATTTAACACATGACTTGCGATTCCGGTGGGAAGTTCTTGTGATTAGCCTGATGACGTCAGCTTAATGCTGTCATTAGCACAACAAATATAGAAAAGTCATTATACTGCAATGCTCTTTTTAGTTTCATGATGCACAAACTCACCCAGCAATGACTTTCTCTGATTAACCGCCACACCAACAATCTCAGAGGCTATGCTATTGTGTACTATGAGCCCCTAATTCAGCAGTGGGAGCCAGTAATATGTCATTGCTGCCATGTATAAGGCGTCACCTTTTAACAATTACACACATGGTCAAAAAGTTTAATCGTCCTCACACTTGCATTTCAGTAGTATAGTATTTTGTGCTTTTCTGGCTTTGCTTGATAGCAAAACTTCTCCTAACTGTGACAAGGTGTTCAGTGCAATGATGTCATGATGTAATTGCTCAGGCATACAAGGAACGGATGTTGGGGACAGCTAGCTACTAAGACAATAATATGCTGCACTTAAGACGAGACGCCACAGTTCAGTACTGTATTTGTCCTGCCTACTTCAGCTTCAGTGTCTCATCGCAAGCAGAGTCCATATTTACAGAATAATACTTGGGCATTGACAACAGTAAGCTGAAACAGTAGTTATCATATTGTTGCCCCACCCCAGCATCATCAAGAGTTCAGTGCCCTCAGTGAGAGGGATATAATACTAGCTACATAAGTCTCATGGGAATTCATTTCTTCTGTATACTTACAATCAACATTTGTTGGCAATGAAATGAAGGCTAAGCCACATTGCACAAGCGCTATTTCTAATAAACAGAGTCCCACAGTTGCATTCATGTTTCATACTCACGAAATAAATTGACATTACGTCACATTTACAGGAAGCTAATTGAAAGAGGATGCAGCACACACTACCGAGAGAGATATCTATATTTTTTTTTACTTAAATGTGTTGTCAATTCGTACTTTTGCAGACATGTGAATGGCACTCATTTTACACACCTCACTCCCATATTCTCGAATGTCCCTTCCGTCAACGCTTCACTCGAGGAAGCCGATGGGAGCGCCATCTTTTGGCAGGGCTAGTCACTGTGCATCAGCGATAATGTGCTGCTATTCTTAAGTAGCGCAGCTCCATTTTCAGTCGAGCAGCGGCGCTGTGCTCAACTCTTGTCTAGTGAAGGGTGAAAGTCGAGTCGAGGAGCATTTGTGAATATGGGGGTCAGTCTCTAAAATGTCATTTGCATCTTAGAGTGAGCATCCTTCACCTTCTAACTCTTTTGTCTGCTTGCCTCAGAAACTTCAAAAATTATTTATGAATGACTGTGTAAGCGGAAAAAACAAATGGTATGCAACCCCGTAACTTCCTACCCCAGTGTGAAATGCACATAAACCAAGCTACTGCATGTACTCACACTGTACTCACAAAGTGAAACACAAAAATAAGACTTAGTAATGAAGATACTTTTACTTCCAGTGTCTACAGCTTGTATCATGACAGCAAAATTTTTACTTGAACACTTGCATCAGGGCCGATATTGCCCTTAATGGCCTGATTTGTGGCGATATGACATCTGCGGTGGTGGCATGATGGTTACAATGCGTGGCTGCCGACTCGAAGGTCATGGATTCGGTCCCGGCCATGGAGATCACAATTTGATAAAGGCAAAATGCTAGAGACCTAAGTGCTGTGCTACGTCAGGGTATACTAGATACTTGAAATTTCAGGTAATGTATACCACGGCTTGTCTCATAATCATATTTTGGTTTTGCATTGCAGAACCCCAGGTATTTTGTTACACAGTTATCACGAGTGATTCCTCATAGCACTCATTACACTAAAAAAAATGTGTTTCAATCCATGAGTATTGTAAACATACAGAAGCTCCACCCCAGCTCTCTCTTTGTTGCCAAGAAAAGTTATTTGTGAGTACACATGGTTACGTCATCAAGATAGGCATGTCTGAACGTTTGCACAAGCTCATCTGTTCTCTATTTCGCATTGGTGGCCCTGGGAACTACAGTGGAAGCCATTGGGACCAATCAGTCACAGGCAACTGAGCATGCTGGAGTTGAAGAGGAAGCGTGACCTGGACTTAGAGCATGGTTGCACTATGTGCTGTAGAATGTCCCATCAAGAGTGCCCTTTCAAGGATGATCAAGATCCAGTGCTATGCACCATAGCTCACAACAGCAGTGTCTGCAAGCAACCGGCAAATGTTGATGTGCTCTTTGTGTCATGCTATTGAAGTTTGGATGCATCTATGCATTTGTGTGCCATCTTGCAAAATGCTAGTCTCACTATGAATGAACTGCAGCTGATAACCAAACATAGTCACTGTCGCATAGCAATTGAGTGAGTTAGCTTAGTGCAACATACTTCGGTTACATTATTTTGGATGCGACACGATTAAAGCTGTGTGTTTCATGCATCAGGCGGTGAGAGCTACAAACAGCAACGTGCGGTGACATTCCATCTGTTATATTCTGTTCATGTGGCTTCCATTTCATGTTAAATGCAAGCAAGTTCCTAGTGTCACTTTTTTATTTGTGCTCACAATGAACATTATTTTCGATATCCTCATTTGTATGTCGCAGAGCTTGATTTTATTGTTCACGTGTTACATTGTTCTTATTATATAGTGATCTCAATATGTGCTGAGCAATTGTTAGTTCACTGAACCCTAAGTCTTAGTGCTACTAGAATTATATGTTACTGTGTATCATGAAAATACACCTCAAGTGCCTTGTGTGTTAAAAGCTGCCTCTTATATGCTTTGTCAGCCTGTGTATTGGCAATATTTGTGCCTTAGTGTATTGCCCCAAGTTCTGCAGACTGGTTGTGCCTCAGCAGCACTCACCTGACTGCATCTGCTCATCGCTTGTGTTCTTGTGGCTTCTGTTAAATGACAGTTTTTCGTGAATGCTTGAATTATTGCACGACATTCAGAAGTGTCTGTGGCAGGCAGTCATGAAAGATGTAGTGGCACGTGTCAAGTATTGGAATCTCATCATCATATTGCACCAGTATTCAGACTTGATGAAAACGATTGTAAATTTTTGTAGTGCACTTTCTCATCTTGATTGAAGCAAATGTCAAGACCTTCCCTTCTTGAGAAAACAGAAGCATGAGAAATTCAACCATGGGGGAAAAAAAGTACGCAGCCAACCACTTGGACAGGCAGACACACTGCCAGTGTGTTACCTGCCTTTCTGTCCTCATCCAAGTAGCAACCCCCTCACTATGTTCAACTAACGAGCTCTGGCAAGCACAATTCTTGGAAAAAAGAAGTTTGAATGACTTTTTTTTTTTTCGACTGTTCTTATCACTGCACCATCGCATTGTGAACATGAGGAAAGTTTGCATTTACTGAACCCTTACTGCGGCATTAATGGTCACACAAGTTGGTTTAGCCGAATGGCAGTCCCCTCTGGACACATGTAGAAAGCTATGCTGTTTGTGACAGGATAAAGTTAGTGGAGCACTACTTTTATTTGACATTGGTCAGTGACCTGTTTTTTCAACAATGCCTTTACCTGACCAGACGGCATTCCGTCGAACTCTCGACTACTTTTAACTAAACATGAACTTCTCAAGTAACCTCAAATTTTTCAGATCAAAAAATTTCCAAACAAATTAAAAGCCTGGCATCACTATTTACTGTTTACTTTGATGTAGAGCTTTAACGTGTAATGTTTTTTTTGATGACCCAAGCTCATTGCTTCAAAACGTGTTCACTTGTTACCCAACTAAGCCTTCAGAGGAGCCCTTCTGTAATGTAGAGACTACTCTCGATTACAGACTAGTATTCTAATAACTTTTCTGGTCAAACTTAGTGCTAATCTGTGGGCCATCTATAGGAAAAGTACATATCATTGCAGTCTTAATCTCCGATGCACACATTTATCTTTGGTTCTCCTTCGTATCCACCTGTCTCTTCAGCATACTATAGTGCCCTCTTTTTTTCTTTATCTCTTACCTATTCATCACTCATTTTTTATTCTACACCGTTTTCCTTTTTAGAGACACTAGCAGTTGTTTGCTGCTCATCTGGCGGTACTTGCCAGTGAGCTCTCTCAACTCTTTATCTACACAAACCTAATGGTAATTACCGTCCTTCTAGCAGAAGCTGGCAAGTTCGAAATTGTCAATGTGTCACGATCTCGTCAACAATGTCTTCCCATATGTGTTGTTAATGCCGCCACTTGCAAGCAAATTCTCACACCTGTAATCTGAAGGCACTTCACAGAATGTTGCATCCTCTGCCATTGTTATTCATGGAAGTTCACTGTTTCATGTCAAACAAGGCATTAATAGAACCCTTGTCAACCACGCAAGTTACGTTCCTGTGTTTCCTCGTAAAAGATGCACCGTCATGTCATTCAAGACTGCATGTAAAGAGATACTTGTAAAAATACGGCATTTCTAGAAATGCCAGCATCTGTGACAGCATGACTTGTTTTTATTAAACATCTGTACAATAGCTCTCAGATTCCTACTCATAAGGCTTGGCTTTGCTGCTCCGACTAGGGTGTTTGAGTGCATGTATAACTTCAATTATGCTTAATTGTAATGTTTTAATGTCGGGAAAATATTTTAACTATGCTTTGGAAAGCACTTGCAAGTGAGGTCAACATATCCAGAACCGGTTGTGAGTTATTTACCAGGATGAACTTTGCTAACTTGTGTACGAACTTGAGGAACCCTCTAGCAAAAAAAAAAAAAGTATTGATAAGTATAAGTTTTCTTACAGTGCACCTTCTGACTTGAAGATGAATCAACTCAATTCTTCTTCCATGCTGCTAAGCAGATGGTGTTAGAGATTATTCAATTTGTTAACTAACTAAACACAGCCATGAGAATTGTTTCTTGCAAAAGATCAGTCTTGACAATCGAAAGTCCTCATGTGCAGGTGTGCAGTTATGCATCAATACAGCGGGCTGTATTTGCACTCCTCCATCCTGAACTGTGACTGTACTGTGTGTTTCACACAGGCCTGGCATTCTTTTTTTGTGAGGGCAATTGTAGGATCATTATGCCGTGGTTGTCAGCATAGCTATCAAAGGCGATATCACCCCACGCATACTGTTTGTTCCATGTGCAAGTGAAAGTGTTTGAGGACAGCTGACGATTGCGGCTCCAGCAGAGAGGGACTGAAGCCACGTTGGCCGCCTTCCATAGGTCCACGGATTCGGGAACTGCGTCCTTTCTGTGTAGCTCTGGGGAGGTCGTGCGCACCCTATCTTGACAGGGATCTGCAGACAGCTCACACCGTTGTACGTGCTGTGTTCTTACCATGGAGCTTGCATTGAGAAATAGCATAAACACCATTTCAATTGTGGCTGCAGCCACATTTCCGTACCCCGGCACTTTGTTGAGTTACGCGAGGTCGGATGCTGGATGCTAGGGGGGTTAACTGCTAGCTCTAATGTGTATTTTCATTCCAATTTGATGCTATCACACTTTCGTTTTGCGCAAAACTGTGGTGGCACTGAATCTGCTTCATTTCACAAGTAAGTCCACTTTGGAACCCCGAAAAAAATAAATTTGAAAAAGTATCAAGGCTAAGAACTGCAGGCTAGTTGGTAAATGTCGAAATCTATAAAAACCAGCAGGGAAACACGAAATACAGATAAAGAACATGACATGACGGGCTCAAGGCACTTACAACTGATAAAAACATGCCTGAAATGCACCTTCATACCCTCCGCCAACCACCTTGCACATGCGTGAAGCAGCCACGCATCAAATAATGCAAAAACCTTAACTTCTAACAAAAGGTATCTAGGGAAGTCATCCGAGTCGTCTCTTTCACAGACAAGTCACTGACACCATTGTTTCCCTTAGTGCGAAAGCAATTAGATGGACACACGGGCAATTTTTGTTGTCGCTGTCATGTCCCATATATATATATATATATATATATATATATATATATATATATATATACACTGACGCTCCCACGTTTAAATTCACATATATATATATATCTATTCAATAAAGTGTCGGGGGGGGGGGGGGGATAGCAGTCGTGATAGCTCAGTGGTAAAGCATCGCACGTGTTATTCGAAGTTCACAGGTTCGGTTCCTGCCCACTGCAAGTTATCTTTTCACTCGCATTTCTTTCCTCACACTTGCATTACAATTCGGTCTAATTTCCCTTTACTTTCCTTGGCGTTAAATCGCATTAATAGTGCATCAAAACCTTGAAAAACGAGCCCTTAAGTATACACTTATTTTCCTTATATATATATATATATATATTCTTTCAAGCGTGCTACGGCCCATGGCTTTAAAGGTTCCCACAGGCCATGCCCGGACTACCTGGAAATAGCCGCACGATTCGTAAACTGGGATGGGCCAACTACATACAGTGAAATTACCCAGCATTTCGCTATGGGTAGGAGAAACTTTCCACCTTTACATATGAAGCTAAATAGAGTGCAGGCGCTTACACTGCGATTAATGCAAACAGGAACCTACCCCAACCCTGACTTCTATACAAGCTTTATCCTGAGGTTTATTTAACTAACTAGTGTACAAAATGTGGCGGTTTAGCCACTTTACACCACAAGCTCTGAGAGTGCCCTTTGGTATGCGGCACCGATACAGCATCGTCCAACAAGTGGGACTCCTCTCTCCCGAGTCCCACTCAAATTTTGCTTCACGATGTGCTGAAGTTTCTCGATGGTGGAGTCGGATCGCGTTGCTTCGTTTAAGGCAAAAGAGTGCTGGCCGCAGACCACCTCATTCTCATCAGCATAAAGGATTTCACAGGTGAATAAGTGGCAAGAGCTGCACTGAGCGTGCAAATATCGAGCCTCTTCGGCGAACCGCATCAGATTAACTTCAACTTGAAGAGCCTGTGTAACGAGCTAGAGGTTAGGTTTTTGAGGGGCCCGCTAGAGCGGGCCCCTCCAAAAGGTCCTAGCACTTTTGTGCTATGTCGCTACACTGGTACAGGAAAGGCGTTCACTGTTTTCGAGGTAACTATACGATGCGGTACATTCTGCCGATGGCATGTATCCCACTGAGTTGCGTTGCCCCGTCAAAAGGGGAATACGCATGTCGATCCCTCAATTACTGAAAATAGCTATGCATGTTTGAGTCAATGTATCTTGAGATGAGGAAAATCGTGGTTTCGATTGAAATAGGAGTGCACCTTTTTTTCGTTCACCGATCCATGTTACTTACTCCCTTCAGTCACGAATTTAATTATCATGCACTGTCAGAATCGCGTGGAGTGATTCCAAGCTACTCAGTATTACATTGAAAGTAAGAAAATGAAGGAAAGCATTGTTCCGAATGAGTTTTGATAACAAAAGTTAATGAGTGTGTAACTAATTGCCTAATTATTCTGCCACAAGTCAGTTTCAGTACTTGCATAAAAAGAATTTGCTATCAGGCCCGCAATGCATGCACAGTTTGTTTTCTGGTTGTATGTGTTTCGAGCAAAAAAAAAAGTACTTTTCGCATTAATCTTTGAATGCGTCACGTCAAACAATCATCGAACATGGTATGCATCCAGCAAGGTGATCCTCTGCAGCAATACGCAGCATAGTGAAGTTAAATGATCGCCAGCTGTCCACTGAGAAAGTTGCACGAATGCGCACACCAAGTTTCAAGCCATTTGATAGAACGCGTGACATGCCATTGAAGTTGGCCTCTCCATTTGTTTACCCCATGACGTACTGAAAGGGGTAATTACTATAGGTTTTTAAGGAATAAGGTCGTGTGCTTTTGAACACTCGCTTATTCGTGTTGGCAGTAGTTGATATTCAAATGAGATAAATGCACACACATGTCTGTGCGTGCGTTTGTGTGTGCGCAACATATATGCGAAATCAAAAATGTTCGAAGGGAAGGGTTGCAGCTTCATTTGAGAAGGGGGTAGCACTACGACTTGCGCAGAAAACAAGCACATGAAAAACACTGAATCACGGAACGCAACAAATTTTCGAAGATGCTTGATAATATAAACAAAACTGTACTTTAGCATTAGAGAAGCCCCGAATATTGATAATGCACACGCACTAATGGTCTACTCACCGAAAAAAAATAATTAAGTTGGCACAAGCGAACCGGTTATAGATATTATAGGACAAACTACCGTAGTAGTTTGTTCAGCATTGCGGCTTGGAGTGGCCAAACACGCGAGAGTACAGTTTTTAAACAACGGTGAGAGTCTAAAAAAACCAACACAATTAGCAGAATATTTCCGTCACAACAACTCTCGTATGCCATCCTGGGACACACGTGAATGGACGGGACGACGCAGCTGGTTACCGCAAAAGTGCTGGTCCAAGCTTCGATCACTACTAGATTTCTTTGACAGGATCGCCAAAACGTGTCTGGCCTTTTTTTTTTTCTTTTGTGACGTGTTTACCGCCTTTTAGCTACTGCTACGTCAGACGCTTGCCCTCTGAGCTCGTAGATTGCTATCGCGTCGCCGCGACCACGGTATTGTGCATGGCAAACGGTATACTTCCTTATTCAATCCCTGTGCACTTGGCTGCACACGCGCCTTCAAAACTAAGACGTTTTATGCCATCTACGATCGCATCTGCTGCGGTTTTATCTGCAGAGTTTGCGGAAAGCAGCGTTGCTTCAACTGGTTGAGACTTAAATGAACGCGCACTTTTATGGTTCTGTCAGTTATGTCGTTACCTATACATGATCGTGTCAAGAACAACTGTGGCTTCGACAATCGCAGGCATAGACAGTGCGTGCGCCGGTTGCATGTGTACTTCCGAAGCTTTGAGTGCGCTACTCTTGGCCTTCGTTCGACGGTTTCCGTACTAAAGTTCATATCATTGGCGGCGCCTAGGAAATGTGTTCGAAACATTCGAATTTAGACTAAATGCATTCTAGGCACTATACCGATAGGCATAGTGAAATTTGGCTGGGGAACTTCACAAATTCGTATCTGCCGCGGTTTCACATCACAGATTCCACTGTGTGTTTAGATGAACGGCCCTTAAGTTTATTCATTATAAAATGTGGTAAGTTCAAAAAGCCTGCAGCGGATTGAGCTGCTTCTTTTTCGATGCAGCCAGATCGCATGCAGAAATTTCGAATTCCGGGAGATTTTCCCAAAAACTGTGCAAGGGGAAGAAAGGGTCGAATGCGGGAGTCTCCTGACCAATCCGGGACCACCATCCACTGCAATTTCACACTGTAAAGGGTGTAGTTTCGTTAAATCACCCATTTTGCGCCTATTTTTTGCCAAAAATATCCAAAGGGGTGTAATTTACAGCGATAAGTTTTCATTCTGGAAAAAAAAATGCTTGTCCCATAAAATAACCAGCCCTTTGTTGTAGCACTGCCATGCACGTAATCCATCAACGAAAGCTTTTTGCTGAACTCTTGCAACACTTTCACATCTACCGGTGCAAAACGTATGCGCACACATGGTAAACACAATGTAGCGCAAAGCACTGTCAGCCCCTAACCTTTCCAGACAGGACTTGTTGACTATACCACATTACATGAACAGAATGAGAAAAAAATGCATGTGTATACATGAGAACAGTGGTGCATGTGTATACATGCGAACAGTGGTACTGAACTCGTCACACAGATATATGGGGTTTCTACAATCTTACTCTCTTTTTTGTTTATGCAGATGAGGAAGAATTAAATTAGTTCAGTCAAGCTACAGCAGTGTGTAGTGAGCTGAATACAAGCTAAACATGCACAAACAAAACAGCAAAAGCCTGATTTAGTGCAAAAGAGCGTGGTCAGTTGCCCAAGGCAAGCATCCCTTTGAAAGGTGGATAGCGCTTAACTCCCTGGTAGGGTGGCTAGAATGGGGAGGTGTGAAAAGCGAGCGGTGTTCCCCTTGCGGAGAGGCACCGCCCTGCACAATATCTCTGCTAGGCCAAAACATTGGCATTGCAGTCAGAGGCTTTGCAGCTAACATGGCCAGAGACTGTAGTGTAGGCCACTGCGACGAGCGCTTGTCAGCTTCTCCGGCATTCCACGTGGTCTTACGAGTACTTTGTGTTAGTGTGCATTAAGAGGAACGCCATCTACAAAATTGAGATAACTCTGTGACTGTGCTTCATGTCTGGCGCTGCAGTTCGGAATATGGAAAATGCACAGCAAAGGTGTCACTTAACCGTGCACTGGCATGCAGACAGATTTGCAGTTTGGAAGCTCGCCATCCCTCAGGGAGGTAGAGCTTAAAATTTCTTTTACAAAAAGAGAAAAAGTATATGAAAGTACCCCGACTCATACCACAATTATAATGGGGGTAGAGCTGTACAGAATAATTTGGCCATCTAAGAAAAAAAAAATACATTTGGCTCAAGTTATACGTGGAAAACCCAGTGCTGCAAAAGTTTTTACGCGCATGTAAAACGCAAGGAGATAGATTACTAAACGCTTTAATTGTAGAGCTCCTGAAGACCTGAACAAATACTTAGTAAGTGCATTCATTTGAATGTTCTATTTTCCTTTTCAATTGTACATTACATTTTCATTGAGTATTTAGCACAACGCAGCTCTGTAAGCAGCGTGTTGCAGATATTGGCTGTGTCGAACTTGCCAGCGATTCAGAAAACCTATGGTCAAATTCGTTTACATCACGATCTAGCGGTGACTTTCCTTTGATGGGTTATCGCCGGCAATAGCTGAAAGAACGTCCACCAGTATACTTTATCATGATATGGCACTACTTAAATTTGGTTGAAGCCATGAAACAAGTTACTATGTCTCTTTCTATACAATTTTAAGAACATGCTTCCTCCGTGATGGCTCGACCTCAAGCGTAATCTAAGTTCAGCATTCATTAAAGGGCAGGGAACAAATGGACAAGGCTACAAGCTCTATTAGGTGTCAATCAGTAGTACAACAGAATGCAATTTATCAAAGGTTATCGCAAAATAATGCTGAAAAACATTCGAAATCATTTACTGCCCCGCATGTAGAGAGAGAGAGAGAAATGTTTGTTTCGAAACAGTGTTCCGAGCAATGCCTGGTTTCACCCTAAGGTGGGAGGGTTCCCTAGTCCAGGAACCTTCGAAGATTTCGTTTTCTTTCGCAATTGTGTAGATAAATATTAGGAAGATGAAGATCATTTCGCCTTCAGTAAACATGTAAACAGTAGCTCATTCCAAATAACACCTCATCGAAGAATGGTGGAATTATAGACGACTAATTTAGCTTTGAATTTTCGGGAAAATAGCATTAGCCTGGGACATACAGAAGAGACTAGACAAGGACTGTCTTTCCGACGATATAGTATGCACCAGATGCTATATGTATGTCTGGCTGCCGAAAGGATCGCACTAATGCCGTTAATTATTCTCTAGTGTGGCATAAATGGATTGCAAACTCATAAAGTTGTTTATCACGTTAAGAGAACTCTTTCGGTGCATGGCGAGAATCTAGCAACGACTAACGCGCACGAGCTTCGGCAGACAAGAGAGGGTATATAACACCCCACCCTACAATGCTGCACGCGCCAGGAGCTTCAGGCGCTCTTGCCTACAGGACACACTTTTTAAATTGTGAATAAACGCCTTCATTTGGTACTGCCATGCCTCAGCCTTTATGCCTAGCCCACCTAGCCCTCACAGCTAGCGTAGTCGACGCCGAACCATGCGTGGAATATCGCCTTTTGCCCGCCTTGTGAAGTGATTCGCCGGACTGGCCGCACAGCACTGGTATCAGCTTCGTCCTTAGTGTAACTTCTGCCGCCGATAAGCCTATCACCCGCTTGGTCCGAGCCATTCTGCACCTTGCCCTTTGTGTCGCCGACTGTCGTGCTGACACCCATTCGCCCGCCCGATGATGTAGCTCACCTGCAGTGCCTAAACGGTTCGACTTGCCCACCTTTTCATCTCTCGCGACTCTTGTGCAACTTCATTGTGAGCGCACGATGCTCGTGAATTGGAGCGAGGCTGCGCCGGAGGACCACACCGGCTTTAGAGTGGACATCCTCTGTGAAGAGTTATCTTGCCGAAACCTTGACACTGCCGGGACGAAGGAAGAAATAATAAACCAGCTCATCGCGAATATCGACCAAAATCGCTCAACACCTCTTTTGCCTTCCCCAAATACCTCAGCGCCCAGCCAGCACCTGAGTGTGCCACTTCCATCGAGCTTCGATGCAGCACTACGTACCGGTTTACTTCAGCAGCTCCTTGATGTGTCGCAACGCGCTGCTGTCACAGCCGCGGATTGGACAGCTGTCATTACCCATCAGTGCCCCACTAGGGAAACCTTCAGGTAGGCATTCATAGAACGATTCATCGCCAAGCAAACCTTGCTACAGTGGCAACAAACTTGTTTGTCGCGTGCAAGCGCATGGATAAACCCCTGTCAACTACTCTAGCAAAGTGAAGCTCATTTCAGGACACCCAGTCACTCACGGATACTCGGCGCATAGATTAGGCTCTTCAAGGCGTCGCTAACGTGAACCTGGCCACTACTATTGCAGCGCAACAACCAGAAACTGTCGCTGAGTATATGGACATCGTAACCGTGCTTGATCAAACATAAACCCACTCTTCTCGTTGACTCCCATAGTTTTAAGCACCACAATGCCAAACCCACAGGTATCCCACCACAATGAAGAGTACACTAATCTTGAGGCCGTATCACACAAAACAAGCCAGCCACAGTGAATTTTAGCTCTACCAATACTCACGATCTCTTCGTGAAGCATGGTGCTCCAGCCCGCTGTCCTAGCCAGAACTTGGTCGAAGCAGTGTTTTCAGTGCTGCCGAAAGGGACATCTCGCGTCCAAGTGCCCATCTAGAACTACAGCCTCAGTGTCTAGCCCATCCTTCCCCCAGCTCTTCACAGCACCCTTTCAGAGACCCTGGGAGCATCGCTCGTCCAGTGTGCCCTTGTGAGCACCACAATTGCTGGGATTAGCCTAGTAGACGCATTTCTTGACAGTGGATCCAAAGCTACTTGTTTCTCGCCACCTGGTCAGCTCTTTGCCCCTCCCAGGGTTCGTACAGGTTTCGAAAGGGAAAATTCAAGGACTTTCCAAGACCTGTTGAAGTTTTTCAAGGACTCAAAGTGACAGGCTAAATTGGAATTCTTCACTCTAAAATTTTCAAAAATGTCCAATTTCATTGCACTTATAATATATACCAAAATTATAAACAAAGCGTGGTACTAATAACTTCTCGTACTTTCTCCATAGGGAGAGGGCACGATCATGTCGGAAAGCTGATGGGCTTCCACGCGCAAGTGTAGTCAGGCCTTGAAGGAGTCATGCCACGATGTGGTTTGCATGTTCCTTTGCTGAAAGCTTTAATTATAGCTCCAATAAGTACGATACACGCATCAAGATTTGTTTAATCTGGCTATATAATTTGTCACCTCTTTGATATAGACAATTTCAAGTTTCTGGAAACCGAGTTGTGCAGGTACATAGCAGTGTAGCTTATTTAGTCACGTGATCACAAAGCTTTGCACGTGTCATGCTGAGTATTGTCAGCTCTCGCACCCATGTGCCACTCAAGCACCTGCAAAACAAACTCGCTGCTACTTGCAGCAGCCACAATGCTTGCTAGTATGTACGGGGCAGAAGTCCGTAAGTCACTCAGCTCATTACAGATCTGGTGTGATGTCACTAGATGCCCTTCCTGAAGAGTTACGTCAGTGTTGAACGCATTCGCAATGGGCCTCGATTAGGAGAATGCGCATTTAGGTACACTTGGAAAGCGACTTAAAATATATTTGTGCTTGCTGTAGCGTTATTTGATGGCACCACCCCATCAAAAGTGCCGACTTGTGCACAGTTGACATTCGCAGCACGTTGCTCAACAACCAAGAAGTAACAACTGTAACAGTGCTTCACTCATTCTGTGAATACATGCGTGTTCTTACCTAACACTGTTCTTGGTTTGTTTTAGCAGCACGCTTCCAGTGTCAAGCTATGACAATCGTTCATCCGCACTCGTCCTGTGCGCTTTCTTTTCATGCGTCCTTCGCGCTTGAGCGGCATGTTGCATGTATGGGGTTGCTCAGCTTTCGTGTGACATTCTAATTTCTTGCTATTACATTCACTGCTTCACCCTCGCCACAAACTAACTTTCTTCACATGCACTTTTGCGAAATGGGATCATGTGCACCCACGCTGCATCACTGCTTCAGAAATGGGGAGTTTGACAGGTTAACACACCAATGTACCACATTTATGAGGTCGCAATGTCAATATGGAGTGCACTGCTCAGGTAATTTAAGGATTTTCAAGAATGGCAAATTCCAGGACTTTCGAGGGCCTTGAAAGTACCTGTACGAACCCTGCCTTCCTACCCTGGAATAGACTGCCTCTGGTTGTCATTGGTGGAACGACAGTGACTCGAGCAGCTATCTGTGGGACTTATCACTGGTTTAGTTGAAGCAGTCACCCTTGATAATGCCGTGCCACTTATACTGGGTGAAAACTGGCTTATACAAGCCATGCACATGTGTTCCAGCCACCTATGCCAACTGAAATTTGCCATTCCCCAACAGGAACAAGTGTACGGTGCCATGAACAACTGGTTCCCAAGATGTCAAACGCTGTCATGATGTGGGGGTTATCTTTCAATAGCCATGTACTTGAACAGAACAGCTCAGCAGGTCTCCAGCAAATGCCACTTCCAGGCCCGGATGAACCGCCGTAGTTAGTACTATCTTTCCAAGACGTTTCAAACACCTACAGCCACATTTCTGAATCCAAACAAGACGCTTCCTTCACGATTGTGGTTTGCACTGACCTGTCCATTGCCGCCATTCAGCTCTGTAGTGCGAGTGTATCAACTACGCCAACACCCAGTCCAACAACAACGCAGAGTCCAACTACATTAACATGACAAGGCCCAGTCCACCAAGTACGCAGCCCGACTCGCTATGCAACTACCACTACCGCAAAGCAGAGTCCCATGGGTTCAACAAAACCACCTCCAAGTGCGATTCCAGCTTCAAGGCTGACAAGACCAAGTACACGGACTACGACAGGCCCCAGTTTGCCAACTACGCAGAGCCCTAGAACCTCAACTGCACAGATCTCGGGACTACGAGCCAGCCAAAGCCCTAGCCCACCAGCTACATCGAGCTCTAGTACAACTACACCAATACCTAGCCCACCAACTACACCGAACCAGAGCCCACTACACCGAACCAGAGCCCACTGACTACGCCAAGCCAGAGCCCACCAACAACGCCGCGTCCCAACCACCAGTTTCCACCGCCCCTGCAGTTTTGCCTCCAGTGGCACCCTCATCGCCAAGCCCAAGCGCTTCAAGGACTACCTTCCACAATGAAGCAACCAAAGGGACTTGGTCTAACAAGGAGAGAGCAGATGTGAGCGCCCGCATGCGTGGTAGCATAGCGTCTGATTAGCAGTGCCACCTACGGCGCCCGTATGTCAGCTCAACAACAGGCCCAAGTGCGGGTGAGGACTTTGGTCGATCTCACCAACAGCAGGGATGCATTTTTAATTATGAATAGACGCCTTCGTTTGGTACTGCCATGCCTCCTCAGCCTTTGTGCCTTGTCTACCTAGCCCTCACACCACCTACAGCCCAACCTCGCCACCATTAGTGAGGAGGGTATACAGCGGACTCCCATTAAACGAAACTCTGTTAAAAGGAAAAGCCGCATAAACGAAACTATCTAGGCACATTTGGTTGGTCTCCTATATATTTAATGATAAAAAACATCATCGGGTAATGTGAACATTTTTTAGCTTACATCGGTTAAATGAAACTAAAATGGGCAATGTCCATGAACGGCAGAAGTGGCCACGGCAGTCTAGCAACCATGAAACAAATGCCAAAGCTAGCTAGCCTAGTTAAGCCAATGCAGTGATTGCACATGTCGCGCACGCCGAGCAGCAATCGACGTCTCATCGTGAACTTGAGGACAGCCTTGAGGAACCTATATCTGAAGTTCAAAATGAGGACCCGTGCTCAAGGGGTAATGAGATGGCGTGTGATCCAGAGCCCATTTTAATGGCTGACAGTGCAGCAAGAGATGTTGTCATCTTGTTGCAGCGCTACTTTGAACACGACGGTGGCATAGAGTTCCTGCCCAACGTTTCTGCAATGCGCTCCAACAGTAAAAAAGTGCTTGAACAAGGTCAAGCAAATTGCTATCACCTCCTTTTTTCCGAGTCAGCAATAATAAACATTTTTCTTTTTAACACTATAGTAGTATTTGTATACTTGAAAATATTTTTGTTCAGTTAGCCACAGTTGGTGCTTTTGAAATAAAGCCATATTTTATTCATTTTGTGGGCTTTGCTTAATTGAAACTTCTCATAAATGGAACAAATTTTCTTGCCCCTTCGAGTTTCGTTTAAGATGATTCCACTGTAGATAATTGCCCATACCTGCTTAGGTACACAAGAAGTCGCTTAAGTTAATTTGTGGTGTGAATGATTGGTAATGCTGTTGTCTAAATGCCAAAAGCTTCAAAAAAAAAAAAAAAAACAGACAGGGTCCTCTTTAGCATTTGCCAAGTTTGCCTGGAAACTCCAGGCAGTAGTATTGCTCTAAGTCCTTTATGAATGAAATGTTATCCAACTATTATAGCATAGATGTCATGGCATATGTACAACAACCTTGCACAATGCACTGGCATACATAGCTTGCTATAAATTTTATCAACAAACATAAGAGGCTGCAGATGAAATAGTGGAATACAAATTTATTACGCCAAGAGACTCATCGAGCCGCTTGACTCCACAACTCATGTTTAGTCGACACTTAAAAAAAAAAAGCAATTGGGAGCAAAACTATGGAAGCAGGACTCCCAATGGTGGAAAAAAAGAACCCAAGTTACACCCAATCAAAGTGTTCCGATCGCTGAGAGAAACACCGTAGGGAAAAAAACACGTAGAAAAAAAAAGATATGTTGATAAAAAAAATTTAATTCCAAATTAAAACAACAAAAGGAAAGCCATGACACAAGAGAGCTTGTTGTACTGAAAATACCTGAACTTCAGAAGCTTAAAAGAATGGAAGGGGAGGGTTAACACCAGCTATGTATACAGCTTTAATTTGTTGTCCTAGGGGCCCAAAAACTTCATATACAAAGAATCCCATAGCACAATGAAACCCAAACCCTTGCTAGCCCAGCCCACAATGAAGCAGAGCTTTACAGAGATGTGCAGATGTAAAAAGAACCCAGAGCTTAAGAAAAATGTGACGAAGCTAACAGGCACTCTCACAATTCCTCACCGCCAAGCAAGATGAGGTTGTGGTTACACAGAACACCATGAACACGTCATTCAGAAAAATATCAGTCTCCTCAGAAATTTTGAAAAACAAGAAATGTCTATAGCACTAAAACAAAAAAGGAAAAGTCAGACATAGTCAGAAAAAACAAGCACACTAGAGTGATCATAGATTTCCACCAGCCGCAGCTCAATCCGGTCGTCCCTCCCGGACTTGGGTTCTCCATGCAGTGTAGATGACAAACCACCACGTCCCCTTGTGTGTGTCGGACATTTGTACGGCTGTGACATCCTCTTCTTTCCCCCCCTATTTGCTTTCTTTTTTGAGTGGCAGCGGCTGCGTTTCATTGGCCGGGTATGTCTTCTCTCTGATTTTGCTTAGTTGGCATTCTTGCACGCAATGATACATTCCATGCCAACAGCACACATTACAGTCACCTGTGAGAAATTAATGCAAGCAATCAAACCACAGCACATTTCAAGCATTAAGAAATCATGCTTATAGAATATCATCAATGAGTTTTTTTGATGGCCATAACCTTGACCTTATATTTAATACACGTTTGCTGTGGCACTCATGAACTAATGTGTAAAATGAGAGTGCAAAATGAGAGAGCAATTAGCTCTTCGTTGCATTCACTTCGAGGAATGCTTAGAGTAGTTCCTTATCTACATGGAACCTCCCACAATTTGAAAAAGATAGAGGTAGTTTTTCCTGCCCCGGAAAAGCTATTGTACTTGTGTATGACAGTTGTTTCACACAAAAAACCAGGTTGTTCTAAAAGTCACAGAGCACTGTTGGTCACGTGTGCAGAAAATATAATCTATCAGATACCTCTCTTATGCAGCAAGCACTACATAAGACAAACCAGCCGCTGTATGAATTACTGGCTTCGTGACCACGCTTGTAACGTCAGGAACAGTCTGATGGTTTTTTGGAACTGCATGGTTTTTCGGCCGCGTGTAGCGCGGCTGTAAGGTCGGCGCAGAAGTTTTGAAAGAGCCGCGCTGGACGAGCGTCACTCCACAGAAATATATACGTAACACAAAATGGTCCGTTTTTTGGTAGACCAATTTAGTTCGGTATATCCTCTTACCGGTCAATTTTACTTCGTTACAACGAGGTTTATTAAATGCATGGTTGTCAATGGATCTTTCAAGAGGAATTTCATTTACTGTGTTATATCCTGTTAAATACATGATTTCATTATATCCCGTTAAGTTATAACAAGGTATGAGTGTACTTATTGCTATGCAGTAAACCCAATCTAACATTTCGATGCATCTTCAGAGCCTGAAAATGCACGAACAAAGTCTAAAACACTCGTTGGCACCACCAGAAAACGGCCGCTGTTCAGCAAGCATGGGCGCCGCCATTGCTCAATAGCGATGGCTAAGAGACTACGCTGCTTTTGCCACTGGCTTATTTTTGAGCCGCGGACGATCCGAAGCTGAAGCTCAGTCGCTCAGTTCATAGTTTCCTTCACGCAGCTGCTGGGTGCAACCGCAGCACGATGCCTTTTCAGATTACGATGCTTATCATTATGTTCGCGCTTGGCCAGTTTGGTATTAATCAGAGCAGCTGTTTGTTCACATTATCAATAAAATCAGCTAGTTGCGAGTGATTGATGATAAGAATGGCATAGAATAATGCAAAAGTCGCCGCTCACGATACCCTGCCTCGATCTCGGCGTTGCCGGATACTTTTGATGGCGGACAGCTGCAGGTGTTAACGTGTTAATGCAACTGTTTGGTTCATTCACGAAGGCAGTTTTAGGCGTTTCAGCTTGCTTTTCACCATGCTTGCCTCACTATGCAAGGGTGTGAATGACGTCGCGACACTACTGGGAAAGAATAGGAAGCAGCGGACATTCTTCGAATTCGAAAATAAACGTTCCTCTGTTTTTCTAGCTCAGACGAGCTATATTTTTTTTTATTTCACTACGAAATTTTATTCGCTCCCCGTCAACTTGTGTTGTAGCGGGGTTCGACTGTACTGTAAGTAACAGTCACCATACATTATCGTGTCAAGAAAGACCTCGGTTTCGTCCACAGTGATTGTGGCAACAACCACATGCACTGTAGAAGATAATGCGTGCTCTGCTCGCACGCGTACTTCTGAAGCTTCGAGCATGCTGTTCTCGATCGGCCTTCGTTCAACGGTTTCGGTACTGAAGTTTACAACATACGACGCATTTTGGAAAAGTGTTTGGAACATTCCATTTCTGGCCCAATGGACACAGTAGAATTTCGCTGGGGAATTTTACGAATTCATACCTGCCGCAGTTTCGCATCACTGAGATTACTGTACGTTTAGATGAATGCCTACTAAATTCGTTTATAATAAAATGCAGTGGGTTTACAAAGGCCCAGAGCGGACTGATCTGCATTATCAACAATGCGGCCAGATCATGCACAAAAATCCCGATTTTTCGAAGATTTTCGTGACAACCTTAAAACGGAAGAAACGTTCAAAATCGGGGAGTCTCCCGGACATGTAATCACGCTAGAGACAACGTGAATAATGTTCTCGTTCTCTGTAAGATCGCTGTCAGTTGCATTGACGGCATGCCCTTATCTTGCGGGCCGCTACCACCAGCGCCGACGATGTCGAATGCACTGAGTCGCTTGATCATCGGTTGCAGAGCGGCGCGATATCGTGCCTTTGTGAAGCTGACCACTATCACCTCCATCGCCGTTATCGGGTGCCAAAGCAACGACGCTCGCTTGGAGAAACCGGTGATGTTTTGCCATTGGCAAGTTTTTTTTCCCCTTCATTTTGGGTCGCCTTCGGCCAATCTGATGCACCGAGTGGAACTTTCTCGGTCCTGCAGGCACGTCCGTCGTAGGATCATAACCGAAGCCAAAATGGCGCGTGAACTAGCCGGGTTTTTCAATGCAACGCTCTAAGCCAATCAGAAGACGATGCCACTTTAGCCGCGTGATAGCCGGGTTTTTCAATGCAGCGCCCTAAGCCAATCAGAAGACGATGCCACTTTAGCCACGTGATCGGAAGTGGCCAATGACAACATTTTACGCCTTTCTCTTTTCTCTTTATTTGATGAAGTCACATGTTCAGTGTTGCCCGACGAAACGATAAAAAAAGCCAAACGGGGGAGCTTTTCAACGATACCGAAAGGGCCGCGTTGGAGTGGGCCTTTCAAGCAGCCAAAATAAGCGCAGTTTGTTCCCAATATAAAGGTCTGGGGGCGTGCAAACGCGAGATTTTGAAACGAAAACTAGCACACACACGTGCGTGATGTAGACAGAATACAAAAACGACTTTCCAAAATTCAATTTTTTGGCAAATTTTCGGGCTCGAAGAGTAGTGTCTTTCCTTTGTGGGGATCTGAGGTGCGCCCGCAACCATTTCGCCGAACTGCCACACCCTTTTGCTTGTTCTGCTCTGGTAATGGCACGTGGCGATAGATGGCGCCACGTGCGGGCGCGGCACGTGGTACATGCGTGCAAAGGGAGCTCTCTCCTCTGTGGTCGGCGCCGGGTAAGCACGCGTTTCTTTCGTCCGCGTCCCCCTTGGGAATCGCCGGACTGTAGACTGCCTGGGGTGGCCTTTGGCACCTAGGCAGGCATGTTTACTTGAGTGCTAGCTTCGGTACCGTACGCTAAGCCCACAGCGGTGCCTCGTGCTTGAAGTGGTTGTACCACACCGAGCTGCACTTGCCGTAGGCCTACGCGTACGAGGTTTGCCCTAACACTCGCGACCAGGCCCAGTGGCCATCGTGAGAGCTCGCAGCATAGCCGCGAGGGACCTTTTCCTGACCGGCATGTCAAAGCTCACCATTGCCAGCTGCGACGTGCTCGCGGTTTCCCCTTATCGTGAACATCCGCGTGCGGGTGCCTTTGCTCTCCGCGTACCGGGATCGGACGCTGTACTGTTGTTCGGGGTGCCGCCAAAGGCAATAAAGTGTTGTGTATTTTGTATTGCAACACTGCTTTGCCGCGCCACGCTAGACGCCTTATTAGTTGAGCGAGCGCGCGCGCAGCGGTGCGCTACACGCGAGCAGGTGTATGTGGCTCGCTAAGCGTGAACCCACGGTGATCATCCACTACGATGAGTAGCAGGGTCACCATACCTTAAGGGGGGATGCGGGTCTTGGAACGGTAAAAAATGGTAAAAAATAGATTTTTCGCACAGCTTATTTTTGGAGTGTTTGTACTTCTGATTGATTTGTGGGGTTTTACGTCCCAAAACCACCATTTGATTATGAAACGCCGTAGTGGAGGGCTGCGGAAATTTTGACCACCTGGGGTTCTTTAACGTGCACCCAAATCTGAGTACACGGGCCTACAACATTTCCGCCTCCATCGGAAATGCAGCCGCCGCAGCCGGGAATCGAACCCGCGACCTGCGGGTCAGCAGCCGAGTACCTTAGCCACTAGACCACCGCGACGGGGCTGTTTGTACTTCTGAGCACCTACTATGAAATTGCTAACGATGAATTTGGTTGGAAATTGCGATAAAATCGGCCTTTAAATGCACCCCGATCGCACTAAAATGCCCCCAAAAGGACGAAATTTGTTCGAATTTCCCGAGCGCGCCATGTGCGTTGCAGCGAACGGAGCGCCACCACCTGGGCTTGATCTGTAGCTGTTTTCTTTGTGCACATTTTGGGCCATCTCAATATGGTGTCACTCAAGCTGAATGGCTGCCGCCGCGTGTTTTCCGAAGATCATTTCCATATGGCCGATTGGCTTTCACGTGGCACGCCTTTCAAGCGTGCCTCCCATTGGCTGGCGGGACTGACGCACAATTTTTTTTTTGTTGCGTTGGCCAATGTGGCTGTCAGTTTGCTTGCGTCTGCTTTATAATCGCGAGTGTTTCTCGACGCACCGCGTTTTCGCTTTGCACCGGTACTTTCTTACAGCTATCGTGATGCCCGGTGACTAGTCTAAAACCATTAACGCGACAAGCTTTTGGAAGCCGTAAAAAAAATGGCGTTGGAAGAAGAAGGCGCCGGCTACAAGTACACCTTTGGCAGCTGAGTTGGAGTGGCGGCCGGGCCCGTTGGATCTGCCAGAAACTTTAACGACGCTGCCTACTAGCGACACCATGGGACCAAGTTTGACGTGCTATACACTTTTTTATTGATGCTGCGTAATACTCAACGGCAGAGCAGGCGCAGCGAGGACAGTTTGTCTGGGAACACAACGAGGACCATTTTGTCTAGAAAGTCTGCTACCCAGCAAAAGTTTGAACTCCTTGGAGTCAGCGCTTATAGCCTTCGCCATCGGATTTTCAGCACTGCCTACACCCTGAAAGAGCTCGGAGTTTACACGAGCACTGATGACACTGTCATCGGTGAACAGCGACAGCATGAGGTTGTGGGAATTGAGGCTGGCCCGCTGCCTTTGCGCGGGCTTTCCCGCCTTTTCTGCCATTCTCATGTCCCGACATGTCTGCCCTCCTTTGCCGTCAGCCGCGCTGGGAAGGGCGGAGTGACGTTTAACTCCCTCGCCCGGTAGCGGATGTTGACTGTGGCGCCGCGCGGGGAGCCTCCCGAGAGGTTTTCGCACGCTGCGTCGGGAGCGGTGAGTACAGTCCGGGACTTCAAACGGTGAGCCACGCATTCTTTTCCGTCCGTCGAGTCCCGTCGCCCGGGGCTCGTCGGACTTCGCCGACGGCGCCTCGCGCCCGAGGCGAACGCTCACCTTTTGTTGCCCCGCTGCGTACTCACGGCCGAAGGGCAGTACGGTGTCCTAGTGCGTGGCCTAGCTACGCCGACCCGTCTCCCTTCGAAGCCAACGCGAGCGCCTTTGCCCTCGCTCGAGCAACCGGGCTCCTTTGTTTCGGTGTCTCCGTGGATCACCTTTACCGCGGAGACGTGCTCGTGGCACCCTGTGTAGTACTTTGTGCCCGTGGCGTGGATAAGCCTACTTGCTTTCCCGCCGCGCCTTTTTGCAACGGGCTGTACTGCGTTTGGTGTTGCCACAATAAAGTGTTGCGACTTGAGCAGTATCGTGTTTCCCGCCACGGCGACGGTTAACGCGTGCCCTGCGGCTCGCTAAGACCGGACCCACGCTGGTGGCCGTACTCCTTCGGGATACGTGTACACCACAAGGTGTAGCTGAAATTGAAGCAAATATCCACGGGCAAGCGGAATGCAGTGCAAACGAAAATACTTTTTTGGGGGCCAACGTGTTGACCACTGAGGTAGCACCGGCCACGTCGTTTTTTTTAACTGCTCTTTTCAGAGTCCCCTAACGATGCAACTGCGAAATTGCGGAGAGAATTTTTCACTCCTGCCATGACCTTTCAGTCGGCAAAAAATACCACCTGTAAAAAAGGTGCATTATTACGTGCATTCAATCATCCAGACATTTTCATGGTCCCTTGAGGGTCTGCGAAATCGGAACGTTGACTATTTTCTACTGGCTCAGCAACTTATTACCCAAGGCAGCATGCTGCCTAACAGCTAGTTGTTTGAGCCTCATTCCCAATGGCTTTTTCAGAACCCCTCAACGACTTTGTCATGGTGCGGGGTTCTGATAATGCTTTCCACACTGGAAAAATTTCGTTAGAAGTGATTCCAGGAATAGGGTGGAATAAAAGGCATTTTCGTTTGCTTTGCAGGCGAATAGATTGGCAACATGTGTATAAAATTTGTGGTTAAAGTTCCTTATAGAAAATTTTTCAGTGCATGTCGAAACTTCACATGCGATTTTTTCAGCTTCACATTTTTTGCTAACCTGACCAGCCCTAAGGAACTTTTCATCATGTTTTTGTAAGGCAATCTTTTTCAATTTTATACCGTTGAGCTCTTAAGAAACAAGACTGTGGAGCTAAGCTATTTTTTGTGGCTAAAAGGGACATGACATGTTATGAACGATAACATGAGCTAATTAAATTTCAAGATTGGAGGGCATCAATGCAAATGAGAATTTTTATATGATTATGTATTTCAGTGACAATACAACAATACCTTACTAAATAGATTAAATAGTCTCAATATGTATCATTCCCAAAACAGCATTCAGTTTTAGACATTCTCTTCCGAAATGACCTTAATAGGACATGAAAGGACTTTAAAATAGCAACAGGAGGTGGCAGTTTGCTCAAAGATTTAAATCTTACAATGACACTGTTGTCTTCCTTGTGAAATTCTTCACGAATCCTTTGGCCCAGTTCCCCATCTGGAAGCTTGAGGTCGTCACGGGTATCACCTTTGTCATTCATTAGTGTGACATAGCCATCATCACTAATGTCAATCAACTGCAAATCACAATAATAAAACAATTATGAACTTGCATGCAGGAGGGAATAAAAAAATTTCGCTACTTGATTCCGATTTGGTGTCCTAAAATTACGACTTCGCTAACTACACAGAGCAATACTGTACACAGACCCGCCAACCCCAGAGTTCTAAAGTACTATAGGAGATGACAAAAAATACTAAAACCAAGTACAAAAATACTAAAGTTGCACTTTATTTTCCAAAAACTGGCTTATATGAATGGAATACAAAAGAAACATTTCACAGAAGAGGCACAAAAAGTTCTCAAGTCTCGGAAGTGGAGGAGTAGGCTAGCATAGAGGCCTAGGCAGCTTTGGCCTTCCTCAAAAAGTCCTTGTCAAAGACCAGTTCGCGGCACTTTCCCGAGTGTAACTGGGCAATCTCGCGACAAGCAACTGTTCAAGTCTTTTTCGATATGGAGGCACGGAACTAGGTGTGTGCCTTTTTCACTTTCCTGAAGACTCTTTCACACTCCGCATTACTATGCGGGAGTGTTAGGACCCCCAACATCAACTTTGAAAGTCTGGCATACTTAAAGCTGCCATTCACTTCCCGTAAACTGGACACCGCCCGCCATTGCTCATCATTCTGCTCCTTAGGTACTCCAGCAGGTAATTCTTCCAACTGAAGACGCGTGAACTGTGCCTGAATGTCATCCAGAGCAGAATTCGCATCTTGCCCCTCGAAGTGGTAGCAGCACTGGGAAGCGGTTGATGAAGTACTTGACGTCAGAAAACCTGGCGTGTTCAATGGACGAAGCCTTGCTACCTCTGCACTCTTCAGCAGCTGACACTTCACTTGAAATTTCAGGATCATGTACTCCGTTGCTGCAACGAAGAACCTTCTTATATGTGTAAAAAACTCTTCCCTTGCTTTTTTTTTTTTAGGCCTTCATTATCTCTTTGGCTGATGGAAGATTTGTAGTCAACGTCAGCCAACACATCAGCTTTTTTGATCACTGAAGGTTTTACAAAACTCAACATGATCTCTCTTAGCAAGTTATTAAGCACTTCACGCAGCAAGTGCACTTGAGGGGCTCCAGGCTGCAGGAACACGTTCACTTTTTCAAACTCTGGGATTACAGACAGCAAGAAGTCACAGTATGCTCTATTTGCATCTGATGAAAGAAACATGAATAGCCTTTCTTCTCTGTTCAAAACCTTTCCTGGACGGTTTTGGGTTCGCTTGGGAGCTCTATCCGACACTGGTACATTTGTGTCGTCTTGCTCTTTGCTTTCTTTGCATGCTTCTGAAGGTCAGTGCAAAGGTTACATGGCTTGCTGGTAAACTTGGAAACATGCCCGGAGGGCCTTACTTCACCATGGAAGAAACTAAGCAGTGGCTGCCACTGGTCCACAAGCCGTTTCAGGCTCCTTCCAAGAGAGAGCCACCTGGTGCTGACACACTTTAAAATTTTCTTGGCCTCTACATCGTGGAGAGACTGAAAAGCTTTCAGCTTGTCCTTCCTTTTTGAGCTTTTCTTGAGGTAGCAAAAATGTCGACCAGCACCTCATCCACATTCAGTGGAAGGCATGCTGAGCCTTTCTGTGCCGCCAGATTGATCAAATGACAACAGCAGCCCATGATGGCAATGTTCTCATGGCTTTCTTTCAGCACAGCAGCCACTCCGTTTTCCAATCCAATCATGACTAGCGCGTTATCACACTCCATGCCGATGCAGTTCTGGAGCGGTATCTTTTTGCTCATTAGCGTGTCCACAACAAGCGCACAGATGTTTCATCCCTTGGAGTTACCTTCGAGGGCAGGCATCGCGAGCAAGGCAGTGCGAACAGTACTATCACAGAACGTCACCACGATTGGATATAGTTTTGCATCATTGCCGGCGTCACTGCTCCCTCCCGTCTGTGGCGACCGAGAACGGAGCATGCTGCAAGTGACTTATCACTTCGTCAATAGCTTTGTTGGCCATTTCCTTCACAATCGCCGTAGTTTTCGTACGGGCGCAGGTGTAGTTCTTAGCTTCCTTCAAGTCAGAAAATATTTTTCGAAAGAGGTCTCCGGCGTGATCAGCAGCCGTGAACGGCACATAGTGTTCAATGAGAACGGAGCGCGCTGCAAGTGACTTATAACTTCGTCAATAGCTTTGTTGGTCATTTCCTTCACAATCGCCGTAGTTTTCGTACGGACGCAGGTGTAGTTCTTAGCTTCTTTCGAGTCCGGAAACATTTTTCGATTGAGGTCTCCGGCGTGATCAGCAGCCGTAAACGGCACGTGGTGTTCAATCAGGAACGCAGTAAAAAGGCACCCCGCTCGAGTTGTAGTATCGAGATCCGCTTTGCTGAAGTACCCTCCAAGTTTCCCCGTGTCTGTATTTCTCCGTATTCACATGTAGTAGAATATCACGGCGACCAGCGTGCGAAATGTTCACATCACAGCAGCACAAACTACAAAATGCGTATCGCTCACCTTTACGCGACCTCTTAATAAATAGAAAGTCAGTCGAATAGCTGGGAATAAAAACTTGAAAGTATTTCTTCTCAGACATCTCGTGAGCTGGTAGGACTGAACCACACGCTACCGCTCCGCGAAAACATGTTCAAGGAACCTCCCGCAGCGCGCATGGTAACAAAGAAAGTCGAGCCCATTTCCGCCATCCGCGAAGTCAATGCCTTTTGGCTTTGGCTCTGAATATAAGCCAACACAGTGTTGCCTGCATAACCCCACGAAAAAAAAAAAAGGCCAGCGAGCATATTAGTAATCACAATTATGTGGTGTAAACACACATCAGTCATTGAAGAAACTGTGCTGTGTCTAAAGACTACTACGATAAGCCCCTTCAAAATCTTGTAATGCTTTTGCGCACGTCACCCGTGCACTGTGGCAAAGGTGGCTTAAACAGTATTTCTGCACCGGTTAGAACAATATTGAAATTTTTGAACCACAACCTGCCTCCCCCCCCCACCCCCTTTTTTTTTTTCCATGAAGGGGTTAACCCCCGAATGCAGAGATGTTACTTGACTCGTACTTGACTCAAGACAGTCTTGCCGGTCGCCATAAATCGTTCTCGAACTTGCGGATGACTTGAAGGCGACTTGGCTCGGTCGAAGTCAGGACAAGTTTCAAGTCAGCTGCGGGGCTTGCTTGGAAGCGACTTCACGCGTTATTCCAACATGGCCACCTCTCGAATGGACGTCGCGTGAAAGGTGGCCGCTTTTGAGTTTGCTTGCCTCGCCATAAGCGCAGCATTTTTCGAGGCGCACCGCCTGCCGAAGATTCTTGGAACCGCTTTACGCGACCAAGGAAATCCGATGGAGTTGTACGACGAGCAACGATTCCACGCTAGGTACAGATTCATGAAGAACGCCGTGGGGCAGCTGCTCGTTATGTTGCCGCTCCGGCTCCGTGAAAGTG
Source organism: Rhipicephalus microplus (assembly GCF_043290135.1). Lineage (NCBI taxonomy): Eukaryota > Metazoa > Arthropoda > Arachnida > Ixodida > Ixodidae > Rhipicephalus > Rhipicephalus microplus. The sequence goes on along the minus strand of NC_134702.1, from coordinate 6,882,821 downwards.
GGGACAACCGAAGACAGCCCGTGCATCCAGTGTTACAGCTACTGATGGCTCTCAGGTTTTACAGCCCTGGCACATTCCAACCAGTCACCGGAAAGTTCGTCCGCATTCCGTAGTCGACAGTGTGCCTTGCAGTCGGAAAAGCTACGCTACTCATCGCAAAGCACCTGTACGCGATGCTGGTGCGCTTTCCGCAGCCGGCGGACTGTTCCGCAGCCGGTGGGCTGAGTTCCCTTGCGGCACAGGTTGTGTCGACTACACACATGTGCGTATTAATAGCCCCAGTGTGGACAACGCCGAAGTGTTCCGTAACCGCAAAGGCTATTTCTGTTTTTCTATAACACGACGACACTTTCCGTCTCTTTCGGCAAAAAAAAAAAAAAAAAGACTCGGTGCTGTGTCCGTGTGCCTCGTCTAACCTTTCTTCCCGTCTAGGGCGCTGTTTCTCACTCAGAAAGTCATCGCTTGTAGCGCAACGCTACGTAAAATTACACACACACAAAAAAGAGGTGCCCCTATCACGTTTTTTTTTTATCCGCGTCACCATCATGCAGCGATACATTGCTGCACCCCGCGAGACAGAATTCTGCTGAGGGCAATGTTCTGACCCCCGCTTTTTCTCTTATTTACCAAGCTCAACAAAGGATACGAATCACATTTGTTCCCAGAACTTTTTTTTTTCATAATAACTGTGACCTAGCCCATTACAGGCATGCACACAGGGGAACAGAGGCAAATACCGTGAAAATCGCGTCACCTCGTGAGCCAGGTCAGCACAAATACATGCCATGGCGTTCGATTGAGAAAAAAAAAAAACGACGAAAGAACCCAACGCGATGCTTGTTTCTCCTCCAAACAAGCAACCGTGGAGAAACGCACCGCATTTGGGTGGCCACTAAAACCAGCGGGCAACGAACGCTTTACAGAAGCAACACTGCGCATCGCTGTGGTGGCAGGCACCACGTGCCGCTCGTTAGCCGTAAAATGACAAGAATATGCTTGTGGCCCTCCGTTTTTATAGTTATTTTAAAACGTAGGGTCTTTTTTTGGTGTAATGCATGCCTTACGCGAACAACTTCATTATTACCCTCGTTAGCAGGCGAGCAGCGTGTTTCTGCTTTGAAGCTCGTTCTTGACTGGACCAAGCAAGACAGCCTGAGCATCTATGAAACGCGAAGGCTGACTTGGGCGTTTTGAAGTCCGCTGCTTGCTTCGCGCCGACTTGCTCAAGTTAAGTTGAAGTCGCGAGCCAAGTAACATCTCTGCATTCGGGGGTAAGTTTAGGGCACAACTTCTCGGCTGGCTTGCAAGGCGGGTTTGACCAGATAAATAACGGCACGTGCCTGTTGGCCTGGCAATGACACCAGATATCTATCGCATGTGACTATGCTATGGTAACTAACGTGGTCCCGGCATTAACTAAAGCTGGAAGTGTACAAACTCGACGTGCTGAGAGCTTGTACAATTCCAACACATTTTTGTCTTGAAGTTGCATCGTCCTGCCTGTAAATATCTGCGGGGGTCAGCGCTGCAGATTAGAGCTAGAGTCTGCCCGCAGAGATTGACGACGCAAACTACAGGTGGCCAAAGTGGCCTCCATTGCTCGCTCAAATTAGAGCAATTGAGAAACATTTTAGGCTGGGTGGGCATTCTGGGACAGCGTGGCGCAATTAGGCACAGCGCGGCGCCTTCTCGTAATGGCCTGGAGTGGCCGAACACACAAGCAGAAGAACTAGCAGAAAAAAAAAAACTAGTTCCGTTTTCTATTGTCGATTTCATTGCAGTGAGAAGTGAGTATTGATACTCATTCTGCTGCTTCTCAATGACAATCTACCACGAACTCCCCCAAGTTTTTCTTCTAGCACACACAGATGGGACAGTCCCATGTTATGCTAACACAGCACCTTCTAAAACAGCACTGACCTGGAAGTCACAGCGGTTGACATTGGGCACATCAATGTTGTGAGTTGAGGGGCACAGATCCTCATGTTTCTTTGCAGTAAAAATGTCCAGGCCAACTAAATGAACCTGCAGGATTGAAGAAAAACTCCATGAGTGCAATGCCACAGATGCAAGAAATCCCAAGACGCACCGCACCGCCTAACAGTGACAGCGCATTTTCATGCAGCTTCCAAATGATGTTAGAGGTTGAGCCTGCAGCAGCAATGCTATTGCTGCCCAAGCAAATTTGGCAAAGTTAAACCTCCTTTTAGAACAGCATAACAACCTTTTGAAGCAGTTACAAACTGCAAACATTCTTAAATACAAATATTTGTTTCTAGGTTGAAGCAACAATAGCACACGCTTAACAAGATTAAGCACAAATGCATGCATGCTTAATTACCAAGGTGAGACGACAGAGCCTAAATTACGAGCAGTTTTTGGAGCAGCAAAATTTCAACTTTTGGGGCAGAAGAACCTTACTTCGGTGCAGTTAGCGGCATTTAATGAGTTATCCTGGGGAGCTTGAAAACAAAAAATTTTAGCAACGTGGGGGCACGAGTGCATATGTTAATTCATCAAAACAGACTTTTAAGGAAGTTTTTAAACAGATTATCGTCAGGTGTGAACTGCACTACCTTTTTACATACCATATGACTTATCTAACCACCATAACGAACATATGAATTATTTAAATGTTTTGTTGAAAGCTAGATCCCCCGCAAACACTTAGAGTAACACATCACGCTCAAAAATAAATTCAGAAAGTGTGATTACACAAGAATCGTAGGTCCGTAACAGTGGGCCTTCGCTTAAAGAAAAGCTCGACATGATAGCGTCAATTGTCCTGCCAGCATTTGTACAAAAGCGCGCTGCACCTCCATCGATGGCCACTTTGCGGGACCGCCTTCAACATGCAGCGCAGGAGCCAAGAAACCTCGCTGCACCGACTCACTTAAAGCGTGTGCATATGGCACCAAGCGATAAGCTAATGAGATACGGATAACGCCTCTCCACACAAGCAACAACGTGTTAATACGGCCCACGGCCGGTTCTAATTTCTTTAATATTATAGGTTATCACCATCAATGTAGAACTTCCGATAATACATTAACTTGCGATTGCCATCCGTGCCGCGCATAAAAGCCTGACCACACATACTCATTGCAGCGAGTGGCTTTTTGATGGGCGTGTGGCTACGCAAAGCTGAAGTCCGCTCTATCTTCACAAGAGGGTGTGACACTGCATCAGAGCCAAGGTTGCAACGTTTACGTGTGGTCAGGCCTCAAAGTACTTGCACTGCGCAGCACAGGTGAAAAATTCGCGTCCAGGCAAACAAACTGCCGAACGTACAGAGGCCGGTTTTCAGTCACACTGCGAAACAGCCACCGACCGAAACATTGATCGAACCCAAAGCTAAGCTAATGGGCGTAAACCGGAAATGGGTTGCACGTGTTCTGTCTCTCATAGAACCTATTTTGAGAACCAATGTGCACAGGCAAGAGCATCCAGAAGAGTCATCACATGCAGGGAAATGACTTCACGTTTACAGTTACTCCCTCACGGCAAACGTGCACACGTAGGGAGCCGCATGCAGCAACGTTGACATGAAAATCTCAGCTACCGGAGGAGCATGCTATGCACCACAAAGCACCCGAGAGTCAACCCCCGCTACGCTTGCCATTTTCGCTAGGCGACGAACTGTGGTTTTCGCTAGGCGACAGTGGTAACAGAACACACAGTGTAGCTAGTAGAAGCAGCACGCTCAATGCACGGGAGCACACTTTTTGGAGGGTCGTGCATATTTACAACAATTTAAAGGAGATTATGGCGGCACCATGGGAGCCTTCACCACCAGAAAGGTGCAAAGTAAAAAAACACACTTGGGCACAACTTCGTAGTCAACTCTGCCTTTTGCCCCCGCTGAAGCCGAGGTTGGCATCAAAATTTTTAGCTTTCGAGGCTGTTTCTGGGGCAGTTCGGCACAATTTTCACGATTTTTATGCTTTTGGGGCAGCTTGGAGCAAGAGAATGGAAATGTATCAAAAATGTGTAATATGTGCAGCTGTCTCCCCCCTGTCAATTAGAATACATTAAAAGATCGAATTTACTGCTTTTCGAATTTCTGTGAACAGCATTTATCGTTTGCCAAATACAGGGTTTATAAATTGGTCATTTGACCTCGAAATCCAATTCGCACGCCATGAAATCACCGATTGTAGGAAGCTTCATATTTAACTACAAGTGCTCAAGCATGTACTGTTGCTGCAATCAAGAAACTGAACTGACATAACTCAAGCATGTACTGTTGCTGCAATCAAGAAACTGAACTGACATAACGGCAAGCTAGGACATGCTTTTTTGGTTAAAACTCGCAGTCCACTACAGTGAGTCTAATTGTTTATGGAAGTGGTGTTTATTTGTGTGCATTGCTTTGTCTCATTTCTTGTCTGTTTAGGTGCACTGAATACCACTATGTACAAGTACAAACTCGGATTGGCTGCTAGGGATTGTGGAGTGCGGCAGCACTTTGCTTAGGCTCCGTACCGCGACAGCGAAAATTGCCCTCAACAACACGAACGTCTTCATAGAGGTGAGCACTTTCTACTCACTCCTCTTGAGGTTTCGGCGAGCCCCATGGCATATACACCAAGCCACGTCGCACCAACGCTGTGCTAGGCCTTGCGACGCACTGCGGCCTACCCACCTGAAGCCAGCATAGAGGTTCAAGTTAAGGTACGGCAATTTACCCAGACCAATATGACCCTTGGGACTGAACTCAAGCACTGAACCTTCAAGTCCTCAGAGCAGCCCAGACACACTTACGGGAAACACGAAAAACGACCCACAGTACGAGCACCGATCCTTCTGTGCGAGAGACGCCGGAGTCCATCCGAGCTCCCGTGCTACAGAGCTCATTCCCACAGCTGTGCATTCTCCATATAACTACACAAAAGATCAAGCAACTACTACCCCTTCAACCAATGGATATAAAGTGGTATTCCGCTCCCAGGGAGGCCTTGACCTTACGACGCTGCAGCTACGCTACCTCCTCGCTGCTTTCGTGCAGGCCGCCGAGATGACAGACCAATCTATGCCGACTTCGGATTCATCTCGTCAACACTTGCACAGTGTATGCGGCGAATCAAGAGGACGTGCTCAAACTTGTGCAGCTCTATAAGAAAACATACAAACAGCACGAGTATGCCATGACGGCATACATCGCACAGTCTGATGGCTCGGTCCGGGGAGGTATTACAAACGCCTGGGAAGAATCGCCACAAGAACTACTCGCAGACTTGATCGCCCACAACCCTCACGAAACCATACCAGATGCTCGACGAATGGGACTCACACATTCAATTCTCACTCGGGGACTGTGGTCAAGCCACAGTCCCCGAGAAAATCGTTTATGGTGGAGGACTGATCTGTGCACGCCCTACACACCAAGGGCCGAGGCATGTAGTAACTGTCAAACCATAGGCTCCCGCACAGATGTATGTATCCACCCTATGTCCCACAAGTGCCCCAGATATGGCCAGTTACATCCGAAGGACGCAAACCCTAATTGTACAGAAGGACGCAAACTCTAAATGTACTCCAGTCTGTATCACCTGCGAAGGGCCACATCTGTTGGGAAGCCAGGGGTGCAAGCACAGAGAAAATCGTTTATGGTGGAGGACTGATCTGTGCACGCCCTACACACCAAGGGCCGAGGCATGTAGTAACTGTCAAACCATAGGCTCCCGCACAGATGTATGTATCCACCCTATGTCCCACAAGTGCCCCAGATATGGCCAGTTACATCCGAAGGACGCAAACCCTAATTGTACAGAAGGACGCAAACTCTAAATGTACTCCAGTCTGTATCACCTGCGAAGGGCCACATCTGTTGGGAAGCCAGGGGTGCAAGCACAGACCTGAAGTCACCAGGCGCACACTAGAGCATGAAGCACAATCCCAGCAACGAGTAGACCACACAATACCAGATTCAAGCGCCCAACGCCCTGAGCTGCTAACTTACGAGACGGACACTCTAAAAGCTCCAACCGACCTACATGGGCCGACAAGCTGAAGACGCCAAAGGGGACCAGCATACCAGTGACCAACACACCACCTGTCCCGGACTCCCGTGACCAGGAGCTCCGGGCCCTGCATGTGGAGGTAAGCCATCTTACGGCGGCTTACGCAAAACCCTGCTCCCTCCTCATCACAGTAGACCCCACACACACCCAGCCTATGGCGGAGTTATAAACAGCTCAGCCACACACACCTCGCCCCCTCATAAAAAGAAGCGCTGTTCGGACTCAGACAATTATCAGGCTGACCTCAGAAACTTAGAGGCCAAATTCGATGCCAAATTAGTAACTCAACACTAGCCGAGCAGCTGCCTAATCGATTCAAGCAACAGATGAATGCACTATTCACTAGCCTAACCCAAACCCTAGAACAGACAATTATCAGGCTGACCTCAGAAACTTAGAGGCCAAATTCGATGCCAAATTAGTAACTCAACACTAGCCGAGCAGCTGCCTAATCGATTCAAGCAACAGATGAATGCACTATTCACTAGCCTAACCCAAACCCTAGAACAGACAATTATCAGGCTGACCTCAGAAACTTAGAGGCCAAATTCGATGCCAAATTAGTAACTCAACACTAGCCGAGCAGCTGCCTAATCGATTCAAGCAACAGATGAATGCACTATTCACTAGCCTAACCCAAACCCTAGAAAGTAAGTTCGCGTAATTTGAAACCCGCCTGCAGAGGCTCGAGACCACTAGCAGCTCATCCCATGAGGGGTCTTTACCTCTATCATACACACACACACCCTCCCCCTACCTCACTTCCACTACAGCCACAGCAGCCAATACTTGCACCGCTCACGCATCAATATGGCGGGTCGCGATAATTCTAACTATCACTACTCTAGTGGAACTGCCGCCGCTTTCGGGGTAAGTGCGTGCCGCTCCAGCTTTTAGTATCTAGCCTTCCTGCCATACCTCAACTTCTTTTGTTACAGGACACACAACAACAAGCTAAACTTCCCAGTTACAATACAGTACACGTAGACACCACCCACGCTCCCCGAGTGACCACACTCATTCTCCCCACCATTACTAAGAACACACTATCACCTCTCCCCCCTCATGCGTCCTCATAGAGATCATCTCCACAAAACTCTACACGCCTCCAATATTATTAGCCAATATCTGCCACACCCCACGCCAGGCCATGACCACTTTCGATGCTGTACTGCAGAGAATTCACCGCATCGCAGGTCAAAACGCCCTACTTATATGCGGTGACTAACTCTCACCATACCGACTGGGGGTTATCGGTACACCACAGAAAAATGTTGCAGGCTTTGGACTACCATCCAAGACCTGAGCCTCACAACACATAACTTTCACACACAAACCCGAATCACCAATAGTGTAACCATGGACACTAGCCCACACCTCAAAGATATCTCGTGGTTCCGTACCCAACACACACTTGGAAGAAACCATTACATTATCACCATAAAAGTACCTTACACACCCCACAGGCCTCGACTACTCACCCACAATCTTATTCATTGCGACGTTATACGACTTGTTCGTCAGGAGCTCCCCTATACAAGACATTGATCACGGGGTCACATCTCTCCTAAATGACGTTATCGCACACACAAGACATTACCACACCACCCAACACACGCCTAGCCCACTTCAGGCGCACCACAACATTCAGGAGAAATGGAAACGGCATAAACGTAACAGAATGCTGAAACGCCGGCTGGCCACGCTACAGACAAATAACTGCGTATGCCGATGAGCTGAGCCGTTCCAATTGGAGCCAGGTGTGCAACAGCATAGCTGGCAACCTTTCCACAACACGTGCATGGCACATCATACGGCTCCTTATCAATCCCACACACGTCACATTACACGCCTACTTCACAACTCGACGCTTTCCCCTGACAGTCTTCTGGACCAACTCCGCACAACACACACAGTACCCGGCACCTCCCCCCACATGGCTCTCCCACCCTACACAGGAGCCCCAAATGAGACTCTGGACCAGGAGGAGCAAGAGGTTTTTATAGCCCTCCAAAACATCCGCACAAACTCTGCACATAGAAAAGACATTATTACTAATTCTATGCTCCGTAACCTGGATCGATTACCCAGATTACAGAATACTTTAATAAATGCTGGAAGGAACGCACCCTGCCACAATCCAGGCGCCATGCCAAGATTATCTTTGTCTCTAAACCCCTTACTATATCAAACCTTCGGCCTAGTTCACTCGCATCGTGCCTAGGGAAGCTTCTGGAACATGTTGCAGTAAACAGACTAACTCACCACAAGCACGACAACAATCTATACCCACACACTATTGTGGGCTTCTGCCCATGCCTCTCTGCCCAAGATGCCATGCTTCAACTGACGCAAAACATCCTTGATCCGACAATCCCTGCTCATACTAAAGCTGTCTTGGTCCTGAACTCAACCAAGGCCTTTGATCGTGTAGAACACCGAGCAATCATGGCGGCTCTCGCCCCCCCCCCCCCCCCTCGATGTGGGCCTTCGCATGTACTCCTACATACAATCCTTTCTCTCGGGATGCACGGCCGAGATTCATATGGGCCAAATGCGTCCCCTTCATACACCCTAGGCAGAGTAGGCACTCCGCAAGGTTGCCGAGGTTCATATGCGCCCCGATGCGTCCCCTTCATACACCCTCGGCAGAGTAGCCACTCCGCAAAGTCAAGTCCTTTCTCCTTTTCTCTTCAATGCCACACTCATTCCCTTATCCCATGCTCTTTACAATATCCCTCACTTTTACCACACCCTCTATGCCGACGACATCTGAGAAAACAGTTCCTGAGGGTCTGTTGCGTAGCCGCCTTCCACAAATCTGCAAGCATGCTGACGGCAGACCATAGGTATAGAGGCTGGAAAGGTTTTATACCAGAGGTAAGCAGCGTTCCTTTCCCGCTGTCACAGGCGAGCACAGGCTGCACAGCACCATGCGGCTGTGGCCACAGGTTTGACTAACCGACGGGTAGCAAGAAATAGGCGTGCGCTGGATTACACCATTTGCGGTTTCAAGATTATGGCAGCCGCGGCACAATGGGTTCAAGGGTACGAAAACCAAAATGGCGGCGCCGATAGTGCCTTCGAATCTGTGGTTAGCTGCTAAAAAGTAAAAAAAAATATCAGATGGCGAACTCTACAAACCTCCATAATTTCGGACTCTTCAATACAGTGACGTTATGGGGAACTTGACAATGCCACAGATCGGCCGGGCAAATCAGGCATGTCCGGAATTTGGGGCGTCCAAGAAATCTGACATTGACGTATTGCTTTCACTTTCTTTGACTTCTCTGCAATTCTCTCACTCCATATATGCTTGCTATATGCCACACGGAAAGCTATGCTATGCTTACTGTCAGCATTCCTGGATAGCCACGTGGTCAGTATGCAGATTGCCAGTATGCACGTGGTCAGTATGCAGATTTGATTCTCGCCTCCTTATGAGGAATTCTCTCACCAAGATTGTCTTTATATATATCTGTCTTCATGCCTCAGTTTCTTTTCCTCTAAGACTTCCTCTGCATCCTCATTTCTCCAATTTGTGCTTTCCATTTGCTATATGCCGGACAAATTGGCACTAGTGTTCTGGGAGCGAAGATGAAGTGAATGTGCCAGTTGATCATTCTGGGTCACAACATTTTACGCCTAGCTAGAATAGCTTCACTGTACATCGTTGCCTGCTGAGCCAGAGACACTCAACAGGCACATGGTGAACACCCAAAAAAAAAACTGCACTTCGAGAGTAGTTGGCTATTCTAACAAACGTGAGCTGGTACCAAGCCATGAAGCAGATATTTCCCAGTACATTTACAAGCAAGCTGCTGTCCTTGCAATCAACTAACGATGAATACTACACAAGAAGCCCTTTATGAAATGCTAAAGAGCAAAATGATTTTTTGCTTATTAGGAAGTAGAATTTCACAATCCCGAAACCTCTACCCTTACCGTGCAACACGACGCTTGTAAAAAAAAAAACGAAATGCGGGTGACAGCAAGGCTTGGAGGAGGAGGATACAACTTTATTAAAAGAGATTTCATGGGTTTCGAGGTGGCTGCTTGTCTGCGGTGACCTCTTGTGCCCATGCAATGACTGCTCTCTGCAGTTTTTCGTCGGGAGAACGTATTAAGGTCTCCCATGTCGTTTCGGAGGGAACTGGCAGAAGCTCTCTGGGTGGGGGAAGGCCCTCGCATTCCCAGAGGATGCGACTTTGGTTTGCTATGGCATTTTTGTCGCAATTTTTGCATGTTGAGTCAACCTCTCCACCTGTGAATATCGCCAAGCGGTGAGGAGTGGTTAGGCTGTTCGTTTAAATTCGGCGGAGGATAGTGGCCTGCACTCTTGTGAGGTTGCTCTGCGGAGATTCTCGCACAAACGCCATTCGGTAGGAAATTTTGAAAGCGTCTACCGGGGCCTATGCAGCTTACAAAAAAGAAATTAATTATTTTGTAATCTGTGGGTGCCATAGACTTGGCATACGAGGTTTCAGAAAATTTCATCGAGCCAATACCACAAAAATACATTTTGAAATGCCTTACGTTACACAGAGATCTTGGCATGAACTTTAAAAATGGAACTTCAACCTTCATTTTCTATGATGATGAAAGTGAAGCATACAGTCGAACCCCGCTACAACGAAGCTTACAGGGTGCAGAAAAAATTTCGTTGTATTGAAATCCAAAACAATGTAGCTGATCTGAGCTATCAAAACAGAGGAACGTTTATTCTCGAAATTCAAAGAATGTCCGCTGCTTCCTATTCTTTCCCAGCAATGTCGCGACGTCATTCACACCCATGCATAGCGAGGCTATAGTGAAAAGCACGCTGAAACAACGCCTTCGTAAACGAACCAAACAGTTGCATTAACACATTGACACCTGCAGCTGTCCGCCGTCAAAATTATCAGACAACGCCGAGATCGAGGCAGGGTATTGTGGAGCGGCGGCTTTTGCATTATTCTATGCCATTCTTATCCATCACTCGCAACTAGCCGATTTTATTGATAATGTGAACAAACAGCCGCTCTGATTAATACCAAACTGGCCAAGCACAAACATATTGATAAGCATCGTAATCTGAAAAAGCATCATTCTGCGGTTGCACCCAGCAGCTGCGTGAAGGAAACCATCAACTGAGCGACTGAGCTTCAGCTTCGGATCGTCTGTGGCTGAAAAATAAGCCAGTGGCAATCCTCATTATCGCGCAATGGCAGCACCCATGCTTGTTGAATAGCGGTGTTATAGCTGTGGTTTCTGATGCTGCCAACACGTGTTTTAGACTTCGTTGACACATTTTTAGGCTCTGAAAATGCATCGAATTGTTAAATATTGGATTTACTGCATAGCATAAGTGTCCGAGCCTGCAATTGCATAGTAAAATTTCGCTGAAACCGGACGATCGAAGAAAAAGTGTTCGTTGTGGCGAATTATTTATGCATTGACTCCTATGGACTGCCGACGGGAAATCGTAAGTGTTTCATGATAGCAGAAATTTCGTTGAAGCGGGCTTCGTTGTAGTGTAGTTCGACTGTATGGCATTAGAGTTCTCAGAGTGCAGTTTGTTAATCGATACAAAGTCATTGTTCCTACTTAATGTCCCTTTAGAATAATGTTGCACACTCCTGAACACCTAGACATCAAACAGCTGCAAAAGGCTGTCTAAGCGGAACTAAAGCTACTAAGGAGAGCCTCAGTACAAACAATGCTGGAATTCAGCTGTATTCACTCATCCCGAGAAGTACCACAGCGAAACTGCCTGCGAAGAGCCAAGCAGAGTTTTTGCACCGTATTTACTCTCGTAATGATCGCACCCCTAAATTTTGTTTTCTAATTTAGATTTTTGTATACCCGCGTAATGATCGCACCCTGAACTTGCCACATCAATATGACGCGTGGGTCGTGTACAGAGTCTAGTCGATTATCGCGTTTATCACCTGTCAAATGTGTTAACACTCTTCAAAACTCGCCAAGGGAACTGCACACACCAAACTTTTTTTTTTTTAATTTTTGGACACCATTGGTGGGAATGTGCCATTTAGGATTGCGGTAAAGGCAAATGCCGCAGTTTTGACTGAATGCCTGCTATGTGTTTTAATGTCTGTGGCAGCTGAACACACCCATCTTAGTTTCTGTCTTCTAAAAGCAGGCATCACTACACTAATGCCATGAATTTACTTATTTAAATAAAAGCATTGCTTATTTAGACAGAAGAAACTTTTGACGCACCATGACTGGACCAGAACATCGCTCACACACTGCGGAGCTGCCATGTCTACCAAAAGCATCAACGGGCCTCGCGTCATGTGGAGATCACCCCATGGCCATTCCCACAGAGGTCCTGGTCCCGCCTTCACGTGAATTTTGGGGGCCCCTTTGAAGGCCACTACTTCTTGGTGATGGTGGTCAACACATTTTCAAAGTGGGTGGAAGTTACACTTGCCACCACTCCGTCAGTAGGTGCGACCATTGCAGCGCTGCGGAAGATCTTTGCAACCCAGGGGCTGTCGGACATCATAGTCTCCGATAATAGGCCCGCTTTCGCCAGCGCAGTGTGTCTGGTCTGGCTGAAAAAGAACGGAATCCACCAAATGATGGCTCCTCCGTACCACCCTGCTTCAAATGGGGCAGCTGAGCAGATGGTGCAGACTGTTAAGGGCAAACTTAAGAAGAGCCAGATTGGGGATTTCCATACGCAGGTCACCTGCATACTCTTCCAGTATCGGACTACACCTCATGATGTCATCGACCGATCTCCCTGTGAGCTTTTGCTGGGACGAATGGTTAAGACACCGTTGGACATTCCGAACCCAGACCTCAGGTCCACGGCGCTCCTCAAACAGCTGAAACAGAAGCTGGCTGCTGACAAAGGGTGCCGTCCTGGACCATTGCCAGTGCCTTGAATGCCAGTATTCGCCATGAAATACAGGATGGAACCTCGTGGCATTCACATGCCGACCATGTGAGGGCTGACTGTGGGACCGGGCTTGCATCCACGGTACCACCAGTTAAAGCCAGTGAGACCATTTCGCAAGGAACAGGCGCCTCCAGATGTGCGCCACTAGTAGGGCCACCGACAAGTTCAGTGCCATCTGTACCAACCACGGCAGATAAAGGAATCAAGAGCGGCTCGGGCAGCATCTAGTGCTATCGCACCTAGTCCCTCAACGCCTGTACCCAGGCGGAGCAATCGACGACGAAGGGCACCAAATGCTTTTCGCCTACCTGAACCAACGTCGAAACGGCTGGGACATTTATTCTTTATTTTGTATACAATAACTGTGGGTGAGGGGTGTAACGCCCTTCCTAGCCTAGTTTCATTACCTCACCAAGTTCGGCAGGCAACCTTGGTCGTGCTTGGATAACACTGACGAGCGCTGCTCCGCAGTCAGTAGCTGTTACTCAACCATGCGTGTGGGGTCGTCCTTGTTAGAGAGAAGCGCCTCGGCCCTCCCTCTCGTCCACGGTCTTCGAGGCAGATCGTGACATCGACCTGTTGTCATCCCGCAGCAGCAAGCTACAGACGCATTCCTATAATTTCCGAGAGAGCCACGTGCTTTGTGAACGTCTGTTCGCTGTTTCGCCGTGGGGCGGTATGCGAACTTTACCGCCGCGTTAACGCCAAAGGCGCTTGATTACACGCTAGAGCACAGCAACCGTGCTGCCTGCAGACATTTCGGCGTCAACGAAATCAGTATCCGATACTAAAAAAGAGCGTAAAAAGCTAATAGCTACTAAAAGCACGCGCTGGGCTTCCCGCAGACCCAAGACTGGCAAGTTCCTTGACGTTGAAAAGGCTGTCCTCAAATATGTGATGGACATGCGCAAAGACTGTTGTACTGTGTCGTTATACATGATAAGGACTCAGGCGCCCACAGGTTTCTGGAGGCTGAGAATAGCCACAAAGGACTTCCACGCCAGGTCTGGCTGGACGACACGCTTCACGTGGCAGACGTCGTGCCAGCGACTTTCATCTGTGTACGAAGACAAGGTGATCGATTTTTACAGCTTCGTCACGTGAATACGCCAGATCGGCTTCCTGCTGTGACAGATAGGCAACACCGACTAAACACTGTTGACGTTCGACGTGCCCCGAAGCACAGCTGAACGAAAAAGGTGCTCAAAGTGTCCCCGTGAAAACTTGTGCGTAAAATCAGCGATGCACAGTGATGCTGCTCGCAGTGACGGCAGAATGGCGGAAGCTACTGCCATATGTGATTCTGGAGGGCAACTTTCCCCATGGCATCCACATCCGCGCCAAAGCGAAAAGGTAGGTCGCCTACTTTCCCAGACCACTCCAGCAGTGGCGAGTGCACGTTTCCTTCTGGTAGTCCCGGAGATCCTACGAACAGTTGCCATGCACGATGACCCTACTTCTGGACATTTAGGTTCAGCGCGGACACTTCACCGGACTAAAGAACGCTTTTATTGGCCAGGTATGTAAAAGTCCGTTGAGACATCTGTGTCAGCGTCACGAACGTCCATCGACTGCTCCAGCTGGTTTTCTGCAGCCGATGCCAACTCCAAGCGCACTTTCGACCAAGTAGGGATTGACTTCCTGGGATCCTTTTGAAAGTCATCTAAGGGCAACCGATGATCAATTGTTTGCGTTGACTACCACACACACTACTGCGAGACGGCGGCCGTCCCCTACACAACTGCCAGTGATGCCTCGTTCTTGCTAAAGTATGTCATCCTCCGACACGACCCACCTGGCCCGATTATGAGCTAACGTGGATCCATGACAATTCACAACGGACGTCGTGGGGGAGCTACTCCATTTGTGTAAATCCCGCTTGCATCACTCGACACGTAGGCCTCATGGTCGATTGGATTAAGACTGTTTGGCGCGAAGAGCAGGAGCGCTTCTGCTTTTTTCACTGCTAGTGTTAGTTAGCTTTCGAGGCCATCTCGTCGACAGGGTCTGTACCGAGCTGAAGGAGTGGTGCACAGAAATCGCAATGATCCCTGGGAGTCTAACTTCGCTGCTACAGCCTCTGGACGTGTCATTGAACAAACTGTTCAAAAGACAACGTCTGGAGGCTGTACGCAGAGTGGATGGCGGCCACGATTTCACGCCAAGTGGCGAAATCAGGAGACCGTCCGTGGAAGTCATGGGCTCATAGAATATCATTTCTGACGAGGTGGTCGTCAAAAGTTTCAAATCTGTCAAAATCAGGAGACCATCCATGGAAGTCCTGGGCTCATGGATAATCGAAGCATGGAATATCACTTCTGACGAGGTGGTCGTCAAAAGTTTGAAGAAGACAGATTTCCAACACGCTCGACGGAACAAAATAGACTAGACTGTGGGACAGTGAAAACAATGCCGATTCCGACAGGGAATCGTGCGACGATGACACTGATGCCAGTAATGCGTGCATTTTATTACAAAGGTAAGTCTTACTCTACTTTTACTTTTGGTTACATTCATGATAACTATCGGAAAAATTCTGATTAGAGACTTCTTTGCATTTTGAATGCTCAGAATATTTCACGGGAAATCGACCTCAGGTAATGATTGCACCCCGAAGTTGTCATCAATTTTTTTTAAATGTGATCATTATGCGAGCATGTACGGTATTAACAAGGAGTGTTAAGAGATGATGTGACGTGCGGTGCACATGGGCCAGTCACTGAATCTAAAAAGTTGTAAAGTATTGTGCAATTTTGCAGCAACATTAAAAGAACAGCCTTGCCGAGTCAACTACTGTCACAGGGAAAAAAATGGGACTGCCTTGCTAAACACCCTTGAGAGACTGATGTGTCCACATTGCATTCATGGTACAATTTTACTACTGAAAACTGCAGTGGCCACCACACAATACATTGAAAATGTGCATCACCACTATGCTTTGATTACAGGGCAACATAGATTTGGTAACAAGAACGCAATCATAATAACAGTAAATATAGAAAATTTCAAAAATTTCATTCAATTGTATTACAGTTTTTACGCTGAGGAACAATTAATCTCCCCAAATTCTCAGTTCACGGGCCAAAATCACAGGAGTATAAATATAAAGCATTTCGTATTGGAGGAAACTTCATTTCTTTAACATGCATGTGAATCTAGGTATACAAGCCTTTAGCAATAGGTGACCAGTAAAAGAGAGAGGGATTGTGGGATGCACTGTCTGCTACCGGCTTCCGGTTCGAGAAGAGTAGACGACAGCAAACCGCTTCACCGCAAGCCTCAGATTATTTGGGATTCGCGCGTTCGGTCGCCCGTTTATCCTCGTTCTGATAAACCATGATCTGTTGTTCAGCCGTTGGCTGCTCCAAATCGAGCGTGCAAGGCAAATGCAGGTATCAATCGCCATGTAATGAAGACACCATTTAATACGCATGAATTTGCTGTGAATATTATATAGAAAAATAAATTGTGGCTCAGGCTTGCCTACCAGAGATATGGAAACGAGCGGGCGAAATCTACCTGCCATACAAGATTAGCGCCGGCCATTACACTTATATGTATGACAAAAAAAAAATGCGAAAGCTTTACTCAAGAGTAAGCTTACACAAAGCGCTGGAAGAGTTCATTTGCGTTTATCTTGGTCAAACTGTGCGCCAGGACGGCAACCAAAGAAAGAAGAGAGTTAAACAAGTGCCGGATTTCGATTATTCGGCGCCGTCTATGCCTGACTGTATTGTTTATGTACCGCCGTGCCGTGCAGGTTGACCAAGATCAGCGTTCGAATAAGCATATGACTTTGACTACAAAATGCCTCTTATAGCGCGCTAAAGCCTAGAAAAAAAGAAATATCTCAACGCGCTCAATAAGTGTTGCGCTTCATGCCGATCAATTGACTTGACTATGTCGGCCAAAGCAGCAATCCCGAAATGAATTTTTAGCACGCTGCTACAGTCATCCCCATCCCCTTAGATCTTTAAAATGGCGACTCTATCTGCAGTACTGTATCATACAAGGAAAACTGTTTTGTGTATCGACTGATCTGCTAGCCAAACTGACAGCACCACCGAGCAGCATAAAAGCATTGCAGATAGATATGTGGGGTTTAACGTCCCAAAACTACCATATGATTATGAGAGACGCCGTAGTGGAGAGCTTCGGAAATTTCGACCACGTGGGGTTCTTTAACGTGCACCCAAATCTGAGCACACGGGCCTACAACATTTCCGCCTCCATCAGAAATGCAGCCACCGCAGCCGGAATTCGAACCTGCGACCTGCGGGTCAACAGCTGAGTACCTTAGCCACTAGACCACAGCGGCGGGGCTAAAAGTATTGCAGATCATTTTAGTGCGACAAAAAAGTTTCCGGACCGTTCATGGCTTTCCTAGCTTGTCATCGTCAGTCACGGTTGGAAAAAAAATAAACAAAGCACTGACATTGCACGGAGAGGTGCTTTTTTCAGCGGAGAAGTACAAAAATGCACGCGTGCCGCTGTTCACTCGTGCAGTGCTTCGAACGGGAAGCCGTCGTATCCCACAGTTCCAAGCGATTGCCCATTTTACCGGTCACCTGTTGACCCCTGATGGGACCCCTGCAGATAGTAAACCCACACAATCGAAATACACATGAGCACCACTTTGTTGTAAAAATACTTGCCTTCATAACCCCAAGCTCACTCAGATTCAATGTTTGTCCTCATAGTTTTCAGAAGACCATCGTGAGTAAAAAGATATTGAATTCATCATTGGGAGCATGGAGTATGTGATGGCAGAAATAATACTTCTTGACAAACAACATGCATCAACAGTGCCATGTTTGCTTTTAAAGGAGTACTGAAAAAAACTTTGGCCTCGCGTTTTTCTGGTGCGATGTGTTGCTGGGGGCCTGTTAGTCATGACACTACACATCGTTTGCTACAGCACGCGACAGATAATTACAGGTACCACATTACCGATCAGCTTCAGTTTGACAGAGCTCTAAAAGCTGGGTGCAACCGTCGGCACCTAGCATGTGCGGCTCTTGACCACGTCAGCACACAGAACTGTGACACACTTCCGCATCAAGAATTCCTTTTGAATAGTCAACGGGACTGCAATGTCACCAAACGCAAAATTTTCTAAGCATGCGCCACGGCTACGCACTTGCAACCAACCGCCGAGAAATGTAGACTGCGGCAACAAGCATGGCAAAAGAAATAAAAAATGGCAGCATATCCACGGAGTGAATGATGGAGAGTGGGGCGAAGCATTCGTTCGTCCATGCGTCCGTCTGTGTGACCGTCCCTGCGTTCTTTCATGCATCCGCCCCTGCGTCCGTTCGTTCATCTATTCAACACTCCAAGTCCCACCATCTCGCATCTTTTTATCATATATTCCCCATATAAAAGCACCGCCATCCAGCGGACATTCCAAGGACTAAACGAGAGGTGGCACACGCACACTTTCTTACGGCCTGCCCTTTGGGTCCACTTCCCACCTTTAACCACCTCCAGTTCATGGTATATTCTAGTTCACTGTATTCATGGCACTGCGACCAAACGCTCGCTAAACCTTTCGAAAACCAAGGAGGTTACGCCCAGCGAGTATAACGTAGCAACCTTTCCCCGTCAGATAGGGCTCAATTTACATGCCAATGGCTGCTAATGAGAAATGAGAGACAGGAGAATTCGGCTTTTACTTTCTTACGGCTTGCGCTTCGTAACTACTTCTCATTTTTAACCACCTTGAGTTCATTCATGGTATATACAAGTTCATTGTATTCATGGCACTGCGGGCTCAACGCTCGCTAAACCTTTCAAAAGCTAAGGAGGTTACACCCAGCGAGTATAATGTAGCATCCCTTTCTTGTCTGATAGTGCTCAATGTACATGCCAATGGCTGCTAATGGGGATTGCAGCGTGCGCGTTGACTAAAAGCCGAATGCTCAAGTCTCTCATTCCCCATTAGCAGCCATTGGCATGTACATTGAGCACTATTTTTTATTGTTAAGCAACGCACAGGAGAAATCTCTCACTGGCACCACCTTGGAGGTCAAGTGTTATACCTATTTCGGGTATGTGCCACTGGTGGTTACATACGAGGGATGCCCAAGCCACGCCATAAGGAGCTTCGCCCCTAAAAAAAACATGGCAGCTGTAACGTCAACATAAATTATTTTATGTTGACATCCTCTTCGAGGGTGTCAATGGCACAATCGAGTCGGCTAATGCAAACTTCGAGATTCATTTCGTACTTTCCCAGCTGTTGATATTTTGCAGATGATGAACGAATGTTTCTGGGAATCGACCCCACAGGCTATCTCTCGGCCACAAATTAATCTGACAAGTATGCCAAGGAGAACAGAGGATACTATCGCGTTTAACTGCAGAGTAGAAGCTGACAAACAAATGATTGGGGGTATAATAACCGCAGTTCACTGTGGCTCATGCTCCACTAGTTGATGTAAATGCAGCACAGAAAAGACGGGGTTCAATAGTAAACGTACTCAGGTTATGGTCACATAAAATACGGCTAACTGAACTGCATATGGCACACAGTCAAAGCTCTCCCACTAATCTGCAATATGTAAAATTTTTTTTCTTACAAACAAGCTTTAAAAAGGCCCTGCAACAAATTGCTGAACAATTTTTGAATGGCTACACTAAAAGAGGTTATTGCTTCAAGCTTAAATTGCCAGAAAATTTTACAGTCGAGCTCACATATAACGGCCCCACTTAAAATGAATGTTCCCTTAAGGGGGCAGACTCACCTTAAACATTTTATTCTTTATTTCTTCAGTGTTCTTGATCAAAGTGCACAGGCTCATGCTGTTTGTACTGCCGATTTCAAACATGTAATCACTTTTTTTTTCCTGAGACAACGCAAGTTTAAGGCCATCATAGAAAAAAAGTACTTAATTAAAAGTGATATGTAAGTTGGTGCAACATATACTAATGACTAGAAATTGAAAGTATGCAAGAGCTTGTTCTTTTGTCTTTCTTGGTTATCTTACAGCAAAATGATCTCTCCATTTTCAAAAGCTGTTGGAATGGTGTTACAATTTTGATGAGTATGTAATTAAAAAGGCTTCTGCTCCAAATTCTGCTTCCATACTTGCATTCTACACTAACAGGTTTCTGTTGCAAAAAGAATTATTGTCGTGCTTGCCCGAGCTGCAGAGATATTGAGGCCTCAAATTTACTTTTCCGAGAAAAATGGAACTGATAAAACCAATCACAATGTGCATGTTTTGCAATGCTAATAAAGGTGCTCATGAATAGGTAGTAGAGCATCAGACACAGGTGCTGGCAAATTATAAAAATGCCTCGATGTAGGTTCCCCATTTTCTTTTTGCAGGTTCCTCATTGTGCTAGCACAAAGAATCTGATATGTGGTGTTTAACGTCCCAAAACCACCATATGATAATGAGAGACGCCGTAATGGAGAGCTCCGGAAATTTCGACCACGTGAGGTTCTTTACCGTGCACCCAAATCTGAGCACACGGGCCTACAGCATTTCCGCCTCCATTGGAATTGCAGCCGCCGGAGCTGGGATTCGAACCCGCGACCTGCGGGTCAGCATCCGAGTACCTTAGCCACTAGACCCCAGCGACGGGGTTAAAAAGCATTGCAGATCATTGTAGTGCGACAAAAAAGTTTCCGGACCGTTCATGGCTTTCCTAGCTTGTCATCGTCAGTCACGGTTGGAAAAAAAAAATAAACAAAGCACTGACATTGCAAGGAGAGGTGCTTTTTTCAGCGGAGAAGTACAAAAATGCACGCGTGCCGCTGTTCACTCGTGCAGTGCTTCGAACGGGAAGCCGTCGTATCCCACAGTTCCATGCGATTGCCCATCTTACCGGTCACCTATTGACCCCTGATGAAACCCCTGCAGATAGTAAACCGACACAATCGAAATACAAATGAGCACGGCTTTATTGTAAAAATACTTGCCTTCGTAACCCCTAGCTCACTCAGATTCAATGTTTGTCCTCATATAGTTTTCAGAAGACCATCGTGAGTAAAAAGATATTGAAATCATCATTGGGAGCATGGAGTATGTGATGGCAGAAATAATACTTCTTGACAAACAACATGTATCAACAGTGCCATGTTTGCGTTTAAAGGGGTACTGACAAACTTTGGCCTCGCGTTTTTCTGGTGCGATGTGTTGCTGGGGGCCTGTTAGTCATGACACTACACATCGTTTGCTATAGCACGCGACAGATAATTACAGGTACCACATTACCGATCAGCTTCAGTTTGAGAGAGCTTTAAAAGCTGGGTGCAACCGTCGCCACCTAGCATGTGCAGCTCTTGACCACGTCAGCACACTTCCACATCAAGAATTCCTTTTGAATAGTCAACAAGACTGCAATGTCACCAAACGTAAAATTTTCTAAGAATGCGCCACGGCCACGCACTCGCAACCAACCGCCGAGAAATGTAGACTGTGGTAACAAGCACGGCAAGAGAAAAAAAAAAAATGGCAGCTGTAACGTCAACATAAATTATTTTATGTTGACATCCTCTTCGAGGGTGTCAATGGCACGATTGAGTCGGCTAATGCAAACTTCGAAATTCATTTCGTACTTTCCCAGCTGTTGATATTTTGCAGATGATGAACGAATGTTTTTGGGAATCGACCCCACCGGCTATCTCGGCCACAAATTAATCTGACAAGTATGCCAAGGAGAACAGAGGATACTATCGCGTTTAACTGCGGAGTAGAAGCTGACAAACAAATGATTGGGGGTATAATAACCGCAGTTCACTGTGGCTCATGCTCCACTAGTTGATGTAAATGCAGCACAGAAAAGACGGGGTTCAATAGTAAACGTACTCTGGTTATGGTCACATAAAATACGGCTAACTGAACTGCATATGGCACACAGTCAAAGCTCTCCCACTAATCTGCAATATGTAAAATTTTTTTTGTTACAAACAAGCTTTAAAAAGGCCCTGCAACAAATTGCTGAACAATTTTTGAATGGCTACACTAAAAGAGGTTATTGCTTCAAGCTTAAATTGCCAGAAAATTTTACAGTCGAGCTCACATATAACGGCCCCACTTAAAATGAATGTTCCCTTAAGGGGGCAGATTCGCCTTAAACATTTTATTCTTTATTTCTTCTGTGTTCTTGATCAAAGAGCACAGGCTCATGCTGTTTGTACTGCCGATTTCAAACATGTAATCGCTTTTTTTCCTGAGACAATGCAAGTTTAAGGCCATCATGGAAAGTTTAAGGCCATCATAGAAAAAAAGTACTTAATTAGAAGTGATATGTAAGTTGGTGCAACATATACTAATGACTAGAAATTGAAAGTATGCATTTTACAGGAAAACGAACTTGCCATTTTTAAAAGCTGTTGGAATGGTGTTACAATTTTGATGAGTATTTAATTAAAAAGGCTTGTGCTCCAAATTTTGCTTCCGAACTTGCATTCTACACTAACAGGTTTCTGTTGCAAAAAGAATTATTGTCGTGCTTGCCCGAGCTGCAGACATATTGAGGCCTCAAATTTACTTTTCTGAGAAAAATGGAACTGATAACACCAATCACAATGTGCATGTTTTGCAATGCTCATAAAGGTGCTTATGAATAGGTAGACCTTCAGACACAGGTGCTGGCAAATTATAAAGAAGCCTCGAAGTAGGCTCCCCATTTTCTTCTTGCAGGTTCCTCATTGTGCTAGCACAAAGAATCCGATTGATATGTGGTGTTTAACGTCCCAAAACCACCATATGATTATGAGAGACGCCGTAGTGGAGAGCTCCGGAAATTTCGACCACCTGGGGTTCTTTAACGTGCACCTAAATCTGAGCACACGGGCCTACAACCACACAAAATCTGGACAGTCAGAATGACATTACAAAAATATTACCACATCCTGGTGGGTGAAAATTTGCATAAAGAGAGAAAAATACTTCCAGAAACCCAATATGTCAATTTTAAAAATGCATTTTCTTGTCACTTTTTAGTCCCAAAGAGCACTTTTTGGACCCGCGTGACTGCGGAAGTATACATTATCTTTATACACAAAATCGCAACGAACGTGAACGCCATTGGCGAGGTGCCCATAGATTCCTAAGCAGTCTAGTTGTCAGACTGTTGATATGCAGGGTCTAATGTCCCAAAATCACCATGATTATGAGAGCCGCTATAGTGGAGGGCTCCGGAAATTTCGACCCCCTGGGGTTCTTTAACGTGCACCCAAATCTGAGTGTACAGGCCTACATTTCCACCTCCGCCGGAAATGCAGCCGGGATTCGGTCCCGTGACCTGCGGGTCAGCCTAGTTGTCAGACTGTTGCCGCTCTCCTGGACTGCTTTTTTGTAATGCACCCCTTCGTCCTTTGTCCAGCAATTCCCCCCCCTCCCGGCTTTACTAGCAATTCATTCCGCGTGCATGCTGACTGAGCGAACAGCCAACAGAGGCTACTCTCGCAAGCAAGCTACCTGGACTATCCCCTTCGCAACTCCTTCGCCAGTCTTCTCGTGACAACCCCATTCTTAACCCTCTTTCTCCCCAAGATTCTACCTCCGCAATGCTGCCGCATCCAGTTTTTTTTTTTCCTGGCTAGAAAGCAGGCCAGAGAAGTTACACGCGTGCTTGCTTGTCTTATCGCACATGCGCTTCTTGCTCACTAGCTGTTAGTGTTTAAGTGTTCTGTAGTGGCGTGCGGTCACGATGGCAGACGGTGGCACGAAGCAAAAAGCGCTGGACATTGCTACCAAGTGAGCCATTTTAAAAGAGGTCCCTCAAGGTGTGAAAAACAGCAAGTTGGTTAAAAAGCACGGTGTGAGCAAGTCAGCCAGATCGAAGTTCCTGAACAACAAGAAAAAGATCATCAGTACCGACGATAACATGACGGAGAGAAAGCGCTTGCGGAGGGCTACCAACGCGGACGTGGAGGACGCACTGTTGAAATGGTTCGTTGATGTGCAGGCTCGGAACATTCCGATAAGCGGTCCTATGATGCTGGCCAAAGCGAAAGACTTTGCGTTCCTTTTGGACTTTCCCTACTTCTGCCCCAGAAACGATTGGCTACATCACTTTAAAGTGCGTCATGGTATTGTGTTCAAATCGATAGTTGGCGAGGCGGCCTCGGCTAGTGACCAAGAAGTCCCGAGGCTGGAAGCTAATCTAGACACCATTTCCAGCTATGCGGAGTGAAAAGTTTACAGCGCAGAAGAAACTGCACTAGTTCATCATATGCTACCGGAAAGAACTCGCGCCATGAAAGGAGACATGAGCACTGGCAGCAAACATAGCAACAGCACTGTTGTGCACAGATATGGATAACAGCGGCCGGCGCGTGCCCTTTGTACCGTAATTACTCGAATCTAACGCGCACATTTTTTCCGGTTAAGGGAGTTCATAAATTGCATGCGCGTTAGAATCGAGTACGAACAAAAAAATTACGGTCAATCTATTGCCATCAGAAAATCCAAAATGGCCGCCCCCTACGTGTGTCGGCATGGCGCGTCGGCCATTTCTGCCTATGTGTTTCCCATGTGCGGCACTTCGTACGTGTGCTGAGGAGTTAGTCATCTAGTAGTGCATTAGCATCGACGGCGTGGAAGGGACGACTCCAAAAACTCGAGTGCACCACGATGCCGCTTTTAAAAGAAAAGTCATCGCGGGTGCAGAAACGGACGGAAATCGGGCCGCATCGCCGTCGTTCGGAGTTCCCGAAACGTGCGTGCGGGACCGGCGGAAACAAAAGCAGAAGATTGTCGACAGCAAAGCTTCACGCAAAGGCTTCAGTGGACCACAGCAGCGTCGGTTCCGTAAATTGAAGAGCTGCTCGGCGAGTATGTGCTTGAGCAGCGAGCGGCACAGCGGCCCGTGACGACAGAACTGCTCCAAGTGCGGGCTATGCAATTAGTCTTAGAAAACGGTCTAATGCGGAGCCAGTTTAAAACGAGCAGGTGCTGGCTAACTAACTTTATGAAGAGGAAAGGCTTTTTCCTCCGAAGGGAAACGTGCATATGCGAAAAGTTTTGCGGAGGAGTACGATGAAAAGCTTCACAGTTTTCAGAGTTTCGTCCTAAACTTGCGGCGCAACAACGGCTACCTGCTTGGGCAAATCGGGAATGCGGATCAGACGCCTCTTTACTTCGACATGCCTGGCACCACAACCGTCGAAAAGAAGGGGGCGAAGCAAGTTCGCGTGCCGACATCGGTCCACGGTAAAACTACAGTGACGGCAATGCTCTGTTCCACGTCAGAAGGGCACAAGCTTCGCCCGTACCTCATATTTAAATGGAAGACGCTCCCGAAAGGAGTCTTCGAGTGGTGTGATCGTGCGGGCCAACGAGAAAAATGGGTGCGCGTTGCAATCGATGTCTTACGGTTTTTTTTTTTTTCGTGGTGGAAATCGGGTGCGCGTTACAATCGAGGGCGCGGTAATCAGCTAACGAAGAAGCCACGTTGCTTTCGGGGATATGTGCCTGTTTGTTACAGATATATTGCCAAAGCATGGATGACGCACGAATTATTTGCAGAGTGCCTGCGCGAATTTGAGTACGACATGCATGTGCTGCTCGTGGTCAACAACTGCTCCGCGCACCACATACAAGCCTCGCAAACGGCAGTGGCCTTGCTTTGCCTGCCACCCAACACAACGTACAAGGTGCAACCGCTGGTCTTGGGCATCATTCGGGTGTTTAAGAGTCATTATAGGCGCCGCGTTGTGGAGCGCTTGCTCATAGCTGTTGACCGCCCGGCAGCCAACCTGGCACTTCGGATGACCTCGTACTCAACTTTGGAGATGCTGAAGGCTTTGTGGACAGAGGTGACTGCTACATGCGCGTGAACCTGTTTCCGCGAGGCCGGCTATGCTGACGCCTAGCCTGAAGACCCCGAAGAGGACCGATCCGCCGATTTGTCGCAGCGCTTCGTCGACTCCGACTTGGAAAATCGGGACATCTGCTGGGATGACTTTATTACGGCCGATGGTGATGCTGACACTGATGAGGTGCGCGACAAGAGCGATGCAGAGGAATCGGACGACGATGACAAAACTTTGGAGCCAGCGACCACGAGCGTGCCTATAGCAATTGGCTACATAGATGGCCTTAGGCAGCTTGTATATGCCAAGGGCCTCAGAGAAGAACACGCTGCAACCTTACATAAACTTTAGACTGTACTGATCACATTTGCGCTATCAAAACAGACTTGCATGATGGACTTTATCACCAAAAAATGAAATTCTTTGGTTTTTCAATTGCAACTTTTTAAAAGCCGTGTTCCATTTAGAACCAACTTCGGGATATAACGAAGGGATGCCGCGTCATGCTCAGGTTCGTTATATGCGGGCTCGGCTGTGCCTGTTGAGCAGCAAGATTACAAGAATTTGTTTCATTATGCTGAAATTACTCCGAGAGAGAGATCACAAAGGGGAAAAGAGGATGTGTCGTCCCTTTGGTAGTGTGCATCATGACCGAGATTTCTTTTTTTCACCTTAAATTCAGGTGCACAGCTTACTTGCAAATATGATCACATATGTGGCTGGATCCCACGGCGGCCATGGTAACTATGCAATTAACGATTGATTCTCAAATCAGCCAATGGCCATTGACGTGGGTTTATTGAATCATTTGTAGTGAAGAGAAAGGCAGGAAGCAGGCGTATTCCAGGCCTTGTGTGCTTACGCATGAACAAGCTTGAAGTGTACTAGTGGGCTAGTTGGTTTGTGATATTCTAGATAAACGGTGCTTACATTTTTCTTTGTGTTTGTCTTATCCTGGTGTGCACTGCCGTTTATCGTAAACATTCTTGTGGGCCTGGAGTGCTTGGCAGCGTTTTCTGACCACGTAATCCGCAGTGTTTTCCGACTATGACAAAAACGTTGAAGAGCCTTTTCAAAAACATAAGAGCACTAAACTTGCAAAGATACCTTTGCGTGACCGTGCTTCCCAGTCTTAGACGTGGTCATCTCGACGATGCGGCAGGGCCTGCCCTTGAGCATGACAAATCCGTTCTTGCGAAGAGAAGAGCACTGCACAGGGTACGTCTGGGAGGCACCAGACCCTGCTGCCTGGTACTGCTCTGTGTCATCCATGATGATCCCTCAGTGCCACTGCAGAAGCACAGTGCATGAATGTGAAATGGGCAGTGCTAATTACGATGTAACATCGTCCTGACAAGCTTTGCAACTCGTACGCGCTTTCAAAACAAAGTTTATGACCATTATGATGGACATGCAGTAAGTTGTGCAACTAGTCAGGCAGTGCAGTTGATCGACGGGTGGGCGCCATGCGATCATGCAGCCACGTGCACTAACAACTCCGACAATACGACGGGCCTGGCAGGTGCACCCGTAAAACCAGGTATTGAGGTCAACGTAGAGGGCCCTCGCCACGAGGCAGCTTGGCCTGGGGAACAACACGTGCGGCACAACTTGTACGAAACTTTACAGGGTCCCGACCGAACTATTCAAGCGGAGAATAAAAACTAACGGTCCGGGGCAAGTTGTTAAATGCAACAGCAACTTATTACGGTACGAAAAGTTCGGAGCACGTCTAAAAGTAGACCCGACTCGACGAATCGTCAAATGCACGAACTGGCGATAAGCGTCGGACATACCTAGCTCCAAAGAAACCATTCGGGCGCCCAACAGAATGAGCTCTGCTCGATGATAAGAATGATCGAGGTCGAACTGGGTCGTCGCCCTAGACTTGTGTAAAGTTTAGAAGACACAAAAAGTGCTTAACCATTAACGAAACAACCCACGGCACCGAACTGCCGTGACTACGCCAAGACACACACCTGCTGCCGTTGCTGTGGATGTCAGTGGCAAAATATGGCTCGTTGCAACGCCAGGAGACGCACTACTCAAGTCGCGTTAAAAAAAAACTGCAAAAACGTTTCCGGGGGCTCGTCCCATAAGAAGACAGCAGCGAGCGTAGATGCCAGATGCTGCAAGCACGAGGGCCGTCACACGGAATTCACGCGGCCGCTCAGCTGTGAATAGCTACCAGCAACAATGGCATGAAAGGTATCCACCGAGCGACGCCTTATCTGGCTCGCAGACGATACTGGAAACAAACGAAACTGACCGCAAAACCTCAACAGCATTAGGCCTAACCTTAGTCCTCCACACGTCGCTCGGTCTGTGCGGCGTTGACAAAAGACGGCGCCAGTCTCACACGATCAGCCGGCGAAATGAACGGCCACTGCTCGTACAGCAAAGCGGCGGGAACCGAGACGCACAACTCACAACCGTCACTTTGCCATTCATATGCTGGTGGGTAGCACAGAAGACACAGCCGCGTTTTGCCAAACACACGCGCAGCAGATGAACAACCGGACCTCCAAAATAGGCGCAAGAGTTGTCATGGCGCGAGACATGGCCTAGGCCTAATTTCACATAACCTGTATATTCCCGAAAATGCACCAAAACCGCAAGCAGCATACGCATACGCGTGAACCGGGCGCATGCAACAGGCCAGAGATAACCAAGGGAGTTTGCTGTTAAATATTACGTAAAAGGATAGCTGCGAAAGAAAAGCCCCATTGAATACTTACATGTGACTCGTCCGGCTGCTAGTGGAAAAGGGATAAGTGCACTTTCGCTCCACGTTTTCGGAAGCACTGCTCTGTGTAAAAGGTGACACGAAGTTGATCTCTCAAAACTCCTAAATGTTTTTACTTCGCAATACATGCTGCAAAGCAAATCATTCGGTTATGTTTTATTTATTGCAATTTTATTATTTGTTTTTCAGTGGTATTAGAGATGAGCAATAGTGCAGAATATTCAGTTTCGGTTTCTTCATTGTTTCGGCAGATACGGGAATGCGGCCACTAACTGACAAACGAATG
The DNA here is from genome assembly GCF_043290135.1 of Rhipicephalus microplus. NCBI lineage: Eukaryota > Metazoa > Arthropoda > Arachnida > Ixodida > Ixodidae > Rhipicephalus > Rhipicephalus microplus. Next base: position 6,854,081 of record NC_134702.1, on the reverse strand, counting down.
AGAAACGTGCATATTTTTGTAATTCTGTTTTGCCCCTACGTCATGGTTCTTTGGACCAATCATGCAGAAGCTTACCGGCGTTCTATGTGTAGCGTGCACGGTTAGAACTGGGGAGGGAGAACAAAGTAAAGGACGGGAGTCGTTCCATCGGTGCTGGCGGAAGGAGGCCGGTACAGTGTGAATAACATCCTAGGACGGGAACGCTTAAAATCATGGCGGAGACGGAGATCGGTTCAGAGGAACCAGTTTCAAGAAAGAAAAAGGAAGTTCTCGGTAATGTACTGCACATCACGAACGCGATGCGCGCTTTGCTGAGAAGGCTTCTGGCACACCGCAAAATCCGTGATTAGCGGTAGCATGCTTTTGATTGACACATGCTGCTGCGCCGCGGACTCGTTGGCGGCTGCGCGGATTGTCAGTAACTAAATTGGCCTTTAGCTCTTGCATGCACTGCTAGAAATTTTCAGGCACGAGCACACTAACCTGGAATGCTTAAGCCTAGCTGCGGTGTGTTTTTAGGCCTAGTGGATGCACGCTGCGCGTAGAATCTTTATAAATAACCCGCCTCGTACTGCGTCCCATCCTGTGTTTTTTTTTTTTTTTCTCCTTATGTGTATAGCTGTAATGGATGGTTTGCCGTTGAAGTTAGTGGAGTTGATGAACCGAACCACGGCGTAGTTCAATGCTGGCGAAACAAACCAACCGAAATGCTACAGATTTATTTTGCAACTCCTTATGTGCCTGCGCTTTATACTTGACGGAACTGGTGACTTCGAGTGTAACATGTCTAATTGGTGCTGTGGTACCTGTAGCGGGTATATTTTATTATATGCACTTGTGTAGCACAGATAGCATGTTGAGCTTTGCCCCAGAGGTGCCGGCGATGTTGATAGCTTGTGCTGTAAATATTTTCTCGTGTGCATTCGAACATAGCATGGAAGGCGTGGCTTCTGCGCATCCTGTCACATGGCGGCTGTATAGGCAAAAACTTTGCCGTCTATTCAAGTCGTTGGATAGTTAGGAAAAATAATTGTAAATTTTTAGCGTGGATTGCCGAAAAAAAAAACGATTGTTTGTTAGCCGCGTGTTGCGGTCTAAATCAAGCGTATGCTTTGCCTTTATTTTTCAGCTGAAAGAGTTTTGGGAACTGTGAAATGGTTTAACGTGAAAAATGGATACGGATTTATAAACAGGTAAGGCGCAATACGTTTACTCAGAGGCTGAAGTTCATACTCATTTTTTTTTCCTTCGTGCTCCCGCCATCATTACAGAAATGACACAAAAGAAGACATCTTTGTTCATCAGGTATGTTTGTACAACCGTTCAAGTCTGTTAATGGGCAGCTGGTTGCAGGTATTGCACAGGATATCAATGAAGCATATGGAGTCAGAAAGCATTGTGGTTTTTATTTCCAGACTGCAATAACAAAGAACAACCCTCTGAAAGTTGTCAGAAGTGTGGGTGAAGGAGAGACCGTCGAGTTTGATGTTGTCGTCGGTGAAAAGGCAAGTTTCATGTTCTTAGTATTAGTTTGCTTCTAAATGGTATTTTCTTTTAAGCAAAGAGCAACATTAGTATGCCTTTTTTTATCTATTCTAATGAACTATAAATTGGAAGTGAGGGAAACACAACTATTACCATGATAACACTCTTAAATAAAGTACGGAAACACAGAACTACAATAATGGTGGTGCGACACTACCTTCCAGTGCCCACACCAGCTTGCCATGTCGTAAGTCTTGATGGCGGCTGCTCGGGCCTACATCTTTGTCATAAATTTTCAAGCACGAGATGTGCCCTTCATTCAATTAGTGTACATACAAGTATTTTTGAGCAATAGAGTAGTATCCATTGCCAAGAGGTTATCTTGTTTTGAGGGCAAAGCGTGTAAGAAAGCTCGATAGGGTTTCAGCACCCTACGACATGGACACTATTGGGACAAGTTCGGTGTGCCGCATACCATCCTGAGTGACAATGCGCTAGTAGCGATGACGTCAAGGATTCGAGGGTTCTCATAGAGTTGCTCTCACTGTTCCTCGCACCACTTCGAATGATTTCATAAAATTACAGACTCAAGCAAGCGATAAAAGACAGGCGAAAGAAAAGAACATAATTCGACGTGTGCTTGTCAGCCAGCATGTTGAGCAACCGTGGTTAGCTGCAGTTATGTTGGGAATTTTTAGTTGCCAGGTCTGAATGTTTTGATGGGCCATTAGGACACTTTTAGTCACTGGAACGGTATTCAGAAAAGATTACCCTACTGCTTTACGGTGTATCCTTTCTAGTGCATTGATGTTAGTTTTAGTTTGAGAATCCCATACAATAGCTGCATATTCTAGCTTAGGGGGTACTCAAAACTGATTGATAGACATTTGCAGTAGTTTTTCTTTGGTGCTTTGAATAGCATAGCAGAGGTGTAACAAGTGGTGTTCTTGCAGGGCAACGAGGCGGCTAATGTGACTGGCCCAGAAGGGGTGCCTGTTAAAGGCAGCCCCTATGCGGCTGACCGCAGGAGGGGGCGCTTCAGGGGTCGCTGGATGGCGCAGCGCAGGAGGCCACCCCCAAGGCAGTCCACCGGGGTGAGTTCTGCAACCATCAAAGATTGAAATTTTTCTTGGGGTCTGTCGGTGAGTTCTCACAATCTAGAAAGCATTAATTCATTTGCAAGATCATTCTCTTTTTTGCCACCAAGCTGCTGCAGCAGTGACAGAAGGGGTGGCTGATGAGGCCGTGCTGTAGTCACACACTCTAAAAAAATATCGAGTAAACAAAGGGTGTCTTTTTGTCGCACAACAATAATCGTCATCAGGCTTGCATGCGCTTCTTTTCTTGAAAACTCCGCGCTGGCCACTTTCCTATCGAGAATGCAATGTAACGCTGATAATGGGCCTGTCGATCATGACTGGAATGTACCGGGCGCGTGGCGATAGCGCAAGGATCGAACGCAATATAGATGACGATTATTGTTGTGCGACAAAAAGACACCCTTTTTACTTGCTCTTTTTTTTCAGAGTGCAGCTTTATTGAGATGTTGGAGTAAGTTGAGGTGACAGCAGTTGTGGCGGCCGCATTCAGCCTCCACTCCCCTGGTTTTATAGACCAAACAAGGGGCCGTCGAGTGTAGTGTGAGGGATACTTGAGACTTTTCGTCAACATCAGCCACAGGACATGAGTTGTTTTCTCTCTCTCTTTTTTCTAATCAAGACTCTGAACTAGCTGTGATGCTTGAAGCACAGTGTTTAGGGCAAGCCTGGCAGCATCTCATAGGAAGGCCAAGAATATGACATTGCTCTAAAGCTTTTGACCTGCGATGACTGGGGAACTAGAGACTACAAAGTTCACCAAGGCCAGAGGGCAGCGCGTCCAAGGGAGTGACATGCCCGTAGAGCCAATGGGGATGAAAATTGAACACTGTGATAGTGCCGTCTAGATTGGCAGTTGTACAAAGATTGGAAATTTATTTTGCTTAATACTGAAACACCTTTTATATTCTATCTTTCATACTCAATGAACTTTTTAGCACTAATAATAACTAAGAATATTGTTTGTATAATGAAGTATGTTTCGAAAGCACCCAGCGGTCGAAATTTAGTGAGGGTGAGAAAGTTGTGCGTGAGTTTACAACGAACACGTAGCACGTAATTTTTCAAAACTGTGCCGTAATAGCGGAATTACACGCGTTTATCGAAACACGACAATCGCTTCTTTCTCTTTTTCCTACACTACCCCCTTCCAAAACCGCTTGCACCCTTTTCGCTGAGTCAGCCGAGTGCCCCTCCTCATCTCGCTTGGCATACGTCACCGCTCACGCGCTGTTCGAGACAGCTTTTACTTCCGGTTGTCGCGATCCGCCACTCCGACGACCCAGCTCGCCGTCAACTGTGTTGTGTGTCATCTGGGTGCACTGATCGTTGACTAACCGCTGTCGTGCCGACCCGTGCCCCTACGAATCGTGTTGTTATGGGCCCTGTGTTGGGTTACGGGCCGCAGATGTTGATTCACAAGTGGCAACACGACCAAGAACAGCAAGTCGCGCACGACCAGCTGTTTGCAGAATGACCGGAAGTCGTCGGTTGTCTTTCGGCCAATCCCAAGCATTGAAAATGGTAACGTCATCGAGTTTCACTGGTGATGTCACACATGTAAGTGGCGGGAATGGCCGTGACCAGAAAGGAGCTTTTTTTTTTTTTTTTTTTAATTGTGCTGTGCTCGCTACCTGTAGCGCTGCTGCGTGTGGCATCGTTGATCAGGATGGCATTCTGCTCGCGATGCGCTTGTTTGCTTGAAATGTCCGCGAAACTATCAAAGGAGCTTTGGGGCACTTTATAAGTCGAGGTTTATTGTTGAAATAGCGGTCCAGAAACCTCGTAGAGTTACTTTTGTGCCAACTAAAGGCCTATTTTGAAATAAAATCGCGTTTCAGTAATCCACATCGGGTTAGTGCACTTCAAATTACTTGCCTCAACAAGCGGACCGACCAGACCGTCTCGCGTCACGTTGCCTGGCTTTACTGCGCTAGTAGCAGGAGGCCGAAAGCAGCGGAAGCGACAGCAGCAACGGCCGTTGATCAATTTCCCGCCATTGGCTTCTAGATTGCAAACATTGTTTCAACTGTGCCCCGCTAGATGGCACCACCTGTCCCTTGTAACCATGCAAAAATTGAATTTCTCAACCACTTGTGCCATTCCCCATAGCAACGTCTGGGGGGTTCTTTTTTCCACGAGTTAAACAGAAACCAACAAGTAGCATTTTATTGCATCTCTTGATGCACGAAAGGCTCTTTATTTAGTGCAGTTAGATCGATTACTAGTGATTATTTGTAGGCAGTCTGTCTGATGTTATAGGATCATTTGGAGAATGTCCTGCTGCAGCGCTTGTGTTCGTGTGCATTTACCTTAATTACTCAGTAAGTAGGGCACTGTTTTTGATAATATATTCATTGTAGATGTTGTCATACATTGAGCTTTCACTCCGACATAAATTGTTACTTGACTTTAATGTTCCTGTAAGATATGGCGGCTGGCGTTTGTGGGGTCTCGAATTGGCGTGCAAGCACCACGCCACGCTCTTGGAGTGAACGGACACAGCAGACATGGTCGGTACAAACCAAACAATACACATACATTTATTTAAGTAATTTAGACGACATCGTCCGCCAAATGATACATCAATCATGATGAACCGACTAAGACTTCCTTACACAGAATTTCCATGCACTCCAAAACATGACAAACACAATAACACGACAAACACACAATCGCATACCCAAGGCGGTGTCGCCAAGGCTTGACATACCACGTGGGCCCCCCGGCGCGCAGGCCTGCGGTGCCACGCGCCGAGGGATCCACGTTAGAGACGACCGTTCGCCGCAACTGCCACGTGCAGAAGAGACTGGCTCAACTCTCGCCCGCCACCAAGGCCTGCCTTCCCCCAGGGGTCACCGCCGGTGCTACCACTCTACCAACAGTGGTACTCGACGCGAATACGCCACCTATCGCCCGGCAGTCATCACCCGAAATGCGGCCTTGGGGCGAGACACGTGCGCCACACGGCGCAAACAACATTACAGGGGGTGTAGGCACACCCACACGTTTCACATTGCAGCCAACATCATCGATGTCTGCTTCTGGGTCATGGCTGTCTTCTGCTCACTGCAACAGTCCCCTCTCTCAATTTCTCCCGTTTTCATGTTGTACATTGCAGTAAATTACTCCCAAGAAGCTTACAAGTATCTTGTATGCTTAGTTTAGTCAGTTATACCATATTTACTCGCGTAATGAACGTATCTCCAACTTCAGTCATCTAAATTTGGATCTTCCTTTTCCTCTCGTAATAAATGCACTTGCTGTATCTGTCCTGCTAACCGACACCTGGTGCCTCCTTGTCTGTTGGATCGTTTTCGTATTCTTTATTATTATGCCGACCCACCTCGGCTCGCTCCTTCTCCCCTTGCCCGCTGCCGCGCACCGTGTGTGTTTTTTTTTTTTTTTCTTCCTATCTGTGTGCGGCAAGCATCCAGTCTCTCTTAAATATATATGCGCCATTGCGGGGTTCACGAACGATGCTTGTGTAGAGGCATCGGAGCTAACAAGCACACAGCGAGCACGTGTCACGAAACTTTCTTCTCGCATTCGGAGCGGCTGGCCTGCCTGCACCTCATCGTTGAGCCCTGTTGCTGGTGGGCTCGGGAAGACAACTACAGTGAACAAACTAACCCAAACTAAAGTAGCTCATTGAGGTGGCATGTGACGCGGTACATTTTGCTTTTATTTTCCTGCGGTTTGTACTCCACTTGGCAAAAACTTTTCGTGACAGCACTGTGGAGGCTACAAACTGAAGTGCATGCCTCTTACTGCACCAAGAATTAGTACTTACGTTTACTTGTCAAAATGGTTGATTGGGCAAGTTAGTGATTTATGTTGTTTTGAAATACGAGCGCGATACACTCACATCTTCTTATAACGAAATACCAGTAACGAAGTAAATGAAAAGTCATCTTGTGATACAGTAAACTCTCACCTGTACGAATGTCAGTTTAACGAATATTTTAGAATAACGAAATTTTAGATGTCAGGCGATTTTTTTATGCATTCTATGTAAAAATCTTTTAGTTAAATGATTTCAGAATAGTGAATCTTTCAGTTGAACGAACATGATCCGCCCACCCAGGCTGATTTTTATAATCAATTCAACGAACTTTTGTGCACTGCATCACTGGCATAGCCGGTGCGAGCTGCCACTAAATCGCCCATCCATCAACGGCGGCACGACATCGCTTGTGCATGCAGCGCCGCCGAGGCAAAGCGGCCGTGCGAGTGGCAAAAACGAGTTACGTACACATTGTCGTAACTCATGTCGTAACACATTGTTGACTCTGTCAGACAAGCTCAAAATCCTTCAGTGTCATTACAGTGGGCAAAGACACGTTCATTTCTTAGACACCACAACCTTTTCAGCACACCCAATTACAAAGTAAGCTGCTGCACGGTTTACCTTCCAGAGGACAATCGTGTTCCATAGACAAGCTGCGGTTGCAATCGAACTTTTTGTTTGAATCACTTCTCGTCCAGAAAAGTTTGCGACGATTTCCGTAACATCGTAGCACCCCTAATTCTCGCTTTGCTTGTTATCCGCATGTAGAGGAACTTCTCGTGTAGAAGTGAGGCGGCAGCCGTATTTTGTCGTTAGTCTTGTTGTCGACGGTTTGTTTTCATGCTTCGGGGGTAGCTTGCTGCAATGTTGGCTGCTTGCTACAATGTTAACAGTGTCATCACGGTCTTCGTACGATGTTGCCGCCAAGTTGGCGAAGTGCGTGCGTCATTGCGCACGCTTTTGGCGCTCCTCGAGATCACAGCAGATACCACTGTTGCAGTCAAATGATTGCGAGAAACGATGAATGCGGTAAATGCTTTTGCTTACAAAAAGCTTTACATGTTGTAACTTTGGTTCTAAGCTCTGACCATACATCATTTTCATATGCCTCTGTCTTTTATGACTACCAGTATTCAAGAGAAAACTCTCCTCCAAATTAGTCAATGCATGAATTATGAATTTTGCATTATTTTGAAAAGTACATGTTGTACATTAAGAGTATTTGTTTATTTGAAAGCATGAAAAATTCATTAAAAGATGGAAGTTTGATCAAAATTCATCCATAAATTTTAAAAAATATTTTAAGTGGGTTGTCCCCCATAAGCAGTCTGCCGTATGATTGCATCTTTTTAGGACCAGGAGGATAGCGAAGGGGCCGAGCTTGCAGGTGACGATGACAACGGTGGTGCCACTAGGCAGCCCCGGAGGGGACCCCCGCCCCGAAGGCCTTTCTACCGACGCTACTTCCGCAGGCCACGAGGTATCCCTCGGAACTCAGGAGGGGACCGTGGGAGCCTTCAAGGGGAGGCAAGTATTTGGACATGGCACATGGCTTTTCAGCATGCTCCCTTTTGCACACTCACTCTTCTCACCTTTTGAAAACTTGTTTACTCACCAACAGCACCATGAATACTCACTTTTTTTTTTTTCTTGTGACTCTGCTAGTGCTCTGCTGCAACTGGTTTGGGCTTTTTTGTGGCTTTCAGGACTCTTGTTGTGGATTTAACAATACTGTTGTAATGAAAACGTCTCTGTACTACATTGAGCTGCCTTCATTTGCTCTTGGGATTTTTTTTTTTCAAGTCCTAGCAGACCACTACTACTAAAATTTTTTTTTAGTTTTTTCACTTACTGAAGTATGCTTTGCTAGTTGTATTATTAGGGCCTTACGACATTTTGTTAAGTAATCATTGAATGACCTCGCTTTTGGGCTTCATTGCCTCGCAAACCATCTGCCATAAAGTTGTACAGTCCATAAAAGTGCAAGCGGAATTTGTCACATGTCCTAAGGCACTTACTTTCCTTTCGTCGTAGCAGTCGTGCTGAGAGCAACACAGGAAGGTTTACAAGGGGACAAGAAGCTTAACTGTGAATTGGCGCATCATGGCTTTGAGCACTTCTCTTCTTTGAACGTGTGGTTCACTTTCAGGGTGATGACGCGTGTGCCGATATAATTGTAGTGCTGTCGAGTGCAGCGCACTGTTGCACTTGTGGTAGCAAAACTGCTCACGATGCTCTTTATCAGCAAATAACAGTGTCCATGACCTTTTGGGTATACAACATCGTTGGTCTAGAGCACGAGTTGGCAAACCGCGGCCCTCGGCACCAAGTCAGAACCACCCACCCTCGTCTTATTTGAAAGTCAACATGGCTATTTTGTCCTCAATGGGCCTTTTGTATATACCGTATTTACTCGCATAACCCTCACACTTTTTTTGGCGGATAACCGATGAAAAGCTGGGGGGTGCGAGAATTACGCAGGGAAAACTTTTGACGAAAACGTACAGAGAAAAAAAAAAAATGAAGTGGCCGCATATCGAGATTCTCACACCAGCAACTAACAGCAAGCTTTGATAAGTACTAATTAAACTTACCTCAACATTAAAAGCACTAGTTCAACACAAGGCAAGATTTATTTGAGACACTAAAAGTGCAAGCAAATAGTCGAGAATTGGAATACCATACACAAAGCTTGCGGGCATAGCGGTAGCATTCAGCGTAGGACGTCAGTATTGGGCTGATGGCTATTTAACAGAACGTCTGCAGTTTTCTTCTGAATAATTAAATTTACGACCAATCCCAGTTTTAGGCACACAGCAGGCCCAACGCATCATGGTAACTTTCAACTGCCATCACCAGTAGCGAACACAAAACTCGTCAACTCCGAAGGGCCTACGGGTGGCCCTGTTGCCGTTGTTTAGTGCATGATCTATCAATTTCAACTTCAAAGCAGCCGTGTAGCTTCAGTATCGCCCCATAACCTGACAAGATTACCGACACAACATACAAAACACGCCGCAACGCGCACTTGCTACTTTGGCTTGGCTTGGATGAGATTGAATCGCTATGCAGTAATAGTACGCTTGATCCTTGAGAGATGGCGCCAGATGACCCACCCTATCATTATCAGTGGCTGGAACGAGCAGACAACATTATTGCGGCAGTTTTCGGGGGTGCGATAATTACTCGAGGAAAAAAAGAAATCGTATTTTTGTTGTGCGATGTGGGGGGTGCAAGAATTATGCGAGTGCGAGGATTACGGGAGTAAATACGGTACAATTGAATCTGGATACAGTCGAATCTCATTAATTCGAACACGCTTAATTCGAACTTCTGGTTACTTCGAACTCACGATGAGGTCCCGTCAAAGCTATGTGTATACCAATAGGCGAAAACGCCCCGTAATTCGAATGCGCAAGAACTTGCGACGGTTAATTGGAACATACCGCGCTCCGAAAATGCTCTCAGCCCCCTGCCCAATCCCGCGGCGGCACCTGCGACACTTCAATGCTGCGCGCAAAGAAAATGAAAAGGGAAAAAAAAGGCTGCTGTGGAATACTTGCTTTCTCTCAAATGCCGATCTGCAACACGATGCGCCCGTGTCGCGCTTCTCCCTTTTTCGTCCCTGCCACGTAAAGACCCTCCTCCTCCTTGCAACGCGGTGCGCAAAACGAGGGAGGGACAAAAAAAAAAGAAAGCTGTCGCTGGGTTGAATGAATGTGTGGTTGAAGGAAACGAAAAGGGCACTATCTTCTGCTGCCCAAATTGATAACATGCCCCCTCACATTGTAACTTTTATAAGTGAGTAAAAGGGCTCGTGTGCTGCTGAAGGAAAGATAAAACGAGCCAGCCCGTCTTCACTTGAAGGGCACATACAATAGGATCCCCGCGTGTTAGAACAGCTGTTGAATGCTTAAACCGAAAAAAACCTGCAGTCTAGAACGAGCATGACAAAAGCTGGAATGTGGGTGGGGGGGGGGAAGGGGGGGGGTGTCAAGTAGCAAGGGTGAACTTTGATTTTAAGGGTGCGATCGCTGGCGTGCGTGCTATCTCAGCAAGCATCAACGCCAAAAGTCTGTGAAAAGAGCACTTCTCCCTGGAGTGGCCGTATTTGCTTACAACAGCAATTTGTAGGAGTTCCGCGATATGGGATCCAAAAGAGTTGGCTGCCAGCCTTACTTTGTGTAGCATTGCAATTTCTTGCTTTCGGATTCATTGCATTGCATTCAACGTGTCGTCATGTTGCCTGAGCTAATCACGAAGGCTACGGTCCCACGAACTCGCTGCACAAGACAGAAGAGCGTGACGAGTCGACCTCTGAAGATCCAACGTTGTCACCGTGGTTTCCGAGAGTTTCTATCGGCGCCTAATCTGACCCTGAACAAGGGTGTCTATGGAGGCTAGTTGGTACTTCATTGCAATAATTGGGTGTACCATCTCATACAAAATTGTGTAAGAAGTAATTGACAGGAAAGAGGCGCACTCGCAACTAAGCTTTATTTTTGCGTTCATTGCACATATAAAGCCGAGAAATTACGCGATACGATAGCGCTGCCGCGTTGTCAAACAAGGCAAAAACCAAATTAAACCGCCTATCACTTCAATCGTCGAGATATTCTACTAGAAGAAAGAGAACAAGTCAACAAATGGTTCACTGCAACAGAATCGAAAGTTGGGCTAGTTGGATATGCGTGGTATAACTGTCAGTTCAAGCGATGCCTCTGCTGCCCAACTTTTTGATGGCATACGCCTCAAATATATCCAGCTCCTATTTCCTTTTAGTATAACTTCTTAGTACTTGCGTCTTCTGAAGCTCAGGTGCGCATTGCCTGACGCGCATTTCTTGCTGCAATGGAGAGCCAAGTTGCTTCCCATGCCACTCTTTAACGTATTCTTGTGTTCCCTTAGACGTTCCTTGAGGCGCTGCCCCGTTTGGCCAACGTACACCAGTCCGCACGTCTGAGGGATCACATATGCAACGTTCCTTCGGCACCTAATGAAGAACGTGGCACATCTGAGTCCTGTGTTCACGAGAGTTCACTTGGCAGCACATGGCTCCCAACTTGTTTGGGGCGCTGAATACTACACGAACATCTGTGCGTTCCGCTTTTTTTCCATGCGGTGTGAGACGCCGTGAAGATGCGCGATGACCGCAACCTTTAGGCTTCTCACCTGTTCGTGGTCTTTTTATGCAGCTGCTGTGCATTTCGTGCACAGAAGCATTGTCGCCAATTCAAATAGCATGTAAGAGGGAAAGCTGGCATCATTCAATCTCTCAGTTGGGTTGCCAAAGCTGTCCTGTATCCTGTGGTGACAAGATCGCTGCAATGCGCTCCTCAGCGCTGATACCGGGATGCCTTGCTTGACGAGCTTGGAGTGGCCAGGCGTAAATAGAAAAAGCGCCTTCCTGGAGCTGGGAGAGTAGGCCCAACAAACGTGATCCCCTGCGAAAGTGAGTTCTAAGGCCAGGAACCTCAAACGTTGCTCACTTGGCAGCTCCATAGTCGGGGTCAGACCATCGAGTGTTTCCTCAAACAGTTGAAGAAGCTGCCTTAAGCGAGTTTCACTAGAGTTGCCTTCCGCCTGGAAAAGCACAAGGTAGTCATCCACATATCTAGGTACCCGTACATTCTTGCAATCGCCGATTGAAATGCGTCATTAACAAGCCGCTTAGCACAGGCGCCAAGCAGCTACCAATGCTGATTCCTTGCTTTTGTCGGTATAGAGAACCTTTGAATTCCAGAATCGAAGGCTGTAGATACGTCCTCAAAAGCTCAAAAAATCCTACGACGCTCATGCCACATGCGTTTTGGAAGCCAACCACTCCTATCACTTCATTGACGACCTTTATGAGCATGTCTTAGGGCATCGAGTAGTACAAGTCCTTAAAATCAAACGATACACCACCAACTCCTAATGCACGTCTCCTCAGTAGTGATAACACAGTTTTCTGCATTTAAAAAAAAAAAATGGGGGCCTCCTCGGGCACACAGTGAAACCATGCACGCGCTCACGGCTTTGAAAAGAGAGAGAAGGACACGAATACCGCGAAAAGCTATTAGGTAAAACGCTCTCAATGTGCAGCGTAGCCCCTCATATATGACACTAGCTAAAAATGTGGCGCTGCCATCGCAAAAGTAAAGTTGTTCCCTTTATAAGAGGCATGGAAGTAACGTTAAAATGGGTATAAGTAGGCTTGTGCGAAATTGCGAGCGAATACTGGAGTGTTCGAATTTAAATTATCGAATATTTTCGAAGGCTCTGCATTGAACTAATAGGTGTTATCGAATATTTTCGAAGGCTCTGCATTGAACTAATAGGTGTACAGTCGGACCCTGCTACAACGAAACTCATCGGATGTGAAAAATATTTCGTTGAAACAATAATTCCGTTGGCTAAACAAAGGAATGTTTGTTCTTAAAATTAAAGTGTCCACTGCTTCCTATTTTTTCCCAGCAGTGTCACGACGTGATTTACCATCATGCATAGCGAGGCCATGGTGAAAACCACTGAAATAACGCCTACAACCGCATTCGTAAAGGTACCACGTACCAAACAGTTGCATTAACACTTTACACAACACCAGCAGACGTCCGCCGTCGAAGTGTATCCAACAACGCCGAGATGGATGCATGGTATCGTGGAGTGCCTTATTCTATGCCATTCTTATCATCTAAATCTCGTGGCTAACTGATTTGGTTGATAATGATAAGGCATAGTTTCGTAGTTGCACCTAGCGTCTGCGTGAAGGAAACCATGAACTGAGCGTCTGAGCTTTAGCTTCGGATAGTCTGCGGCTTGAAAGCAAGCCGGTGGCAAAAGCAGGGCCTGGCAGGGCAGCCTCATTGCCATCCCTATCGAGCAATGGCAGCGTCCATGTTTGCTGAACAGCAGCGGTTAAAACTATGCCACCGGCTACCGCGCGTCTCCTTGTCTGCTTAGACTTCTTCGTTGCAAACATTCTTCGCGTGCTTCTTCATCTCTCTTTTTTTTTTTTTTTTTTTTTTAACGATCAGTCTCGGCATTGTTGGTCAAACCGTCTTTACGAGACTATAATCGTTTGACGCGACCTGTCGATCAATGCGCGATTGACGAGTTCTGGGTGCTCTGCCGAACACGCCCCTGGCGGGCCTTTCCGTGTCGAGGAGGCCTTTCGGAGGAATTGTGCACATTCTGTTGCGATGGATCGCACCTTCGAGAAGAAACGCAAGACTCGGCTCGCTTACGGAAAGTGAAAGTGCCATCTACCTAATCCTGGGCGATCGCGGATACCCCCACCAAGTCGTCAAGCGATGTGGTCAACAATGCAGAGGAGATGCTACGCCAGTTCGTGTCAAGTTCGGAAGACTACGACGTTGATGCTACCGTACATCGACATGAGGCCGCACACTCTCCTAACGAGAATCGCGCTGTTCGACATGACGGTGAAATGATTTCCATGCCGGCAATCCGCGTGACGATTGTGCCCAGCGAGCGCCGTACTATTCAGGGAGACATTCAACCCAGATTTGTGTCAGCATAAACCGCAGAAGCTCAGTCGACCAGCGTTCGCGAGTCGCTTGGCGCGATGTCCGCTACTGAGCGAAAGTTTGCACTGACCGCGCCTCAGGAACGCGCAACTACGCCGACGCCACAGCAAGAAGAATACGTGGTGATGCAGATCCTAAACGCAATTATTGGGAATACCCTCTGCCCTGTTTGTCATGAGCAAAATTTGGTTGTGGATCGGGACACAAGGCATGGACTTGCCGTGAAAATGGTGGTTACATGTCGCCTTTGTGGCTCGGCCAACACCCATCAGACTTCTCCAAGAAAACCAAGTGGTCGAGTTTTCGACGTGAATTTATGGCCTGTGCAGGCAATAAGGTGCATCGGTAAAGGACCTACTGCTCTAAATGACTTCTAAATAGCAATGAATGTTTCTCACGGAGGGCTGCACCAGAAGACCTTACAACGCCACTTGAAAAAGCTGCTGAAGAAGCTGCAGAAACAGTTTACGCAGATGCTGTAGAGGCTGTGAAGAAAACTTATCAAGAAATAGAAGTGAACTTCGCTAAAAATATTACCCCGGTCTATAGCGGCACATGGCTGACGCGCGGACACAACTCGCACATTGGTGTAGGCTGTGTGATAGAATTTTATACTGGACTTGTGCTTGACTGTACAGTCCTGTTCATCTTCTGCCTCGGGCGCTCACTAGGTCCAGCCGAAAACGACCCTGCACATCAAGAGTGGAGGAAGACGCATGTTTGTTGTGGTGTACACGTATCCCGAAGGAGTACGGCCACCAGCGTGGGTCCGGTCTTAGCGAGCCGCAGGGCACGCGTTAACCGTCGCCGTGGCGAGAACACGATACTGCAACACTTTATTGTGGCAACACCAAACGCAGTACAGCCCGTTGCAAAAAGGCGCGGCGGGAAAGCAAGTAGGCTTATCCACGCCACGGGCACAAAGTACTACACAGGGTGCCACGAGTAGTCTCCGCGGTAAAGGTGATCCACGAAGACACCGGGACAAAGGGCCCGGTTGCTCGAGCGAGTGCAAAGGCGCTCGCGTTGGCTTTGAAGGGAGACGGGTCGGCGTAGCTAGGCCACGCACTAGGACACCGTACTGCCCTTCGGCCGTGAGTACGCAGCGGGGCAACAAAAGGTGAGCGTTCAAGAATGCGTGGCTCACCGTTTGAAGTCCCGGAGAGTACTCACCGCTCACGACGCAGCGCGCGAAAACCTCACGGGGGTCCCCGCGCGCGGCGCCACAGTCAACATCCGCTACCGGGTGAGGGAGTTAAACGTCAGTCCGCCCTTCCCAGCGCGGCTGACAGCAAAGGAGGGCAGACATGTCGGGACATGAGAATGGCAGAAAAGGCGGGAAAGCCCGCGCAAAGGCAGCGGGCCAGCCTCAATTCCCACATCCCCCTCTCCTAAACTTGTCCTTTACCGGTCTGCAAAAGGCAGCCGGACGTCACCCATGCAGTTAAAATGACACTGCTATGAGCGGTAGCTAACCTCAGTCCAGCCCTGCTACTGCTGCTTAAAAAAAAATATGATTACAAAGGAGAAACAAAAACATAAATAACAAAATAAACACACGACACTATAAAGATAACTGCGGAAGGGAGCACAGAAACGTGGCACTAGTGTTCATGGTGCTGAAGCGGGATAGCGTCTACTGCGCGGAGGGGCGGAAAAGGGCGTGACGGTGTCCGCTGAGTGCGATGCCTGAGTGCGAGGTCAGAGGTACGGGAGGGCTCACTGATGGCTCGTTGCTGCTCTTGATCAGCCGCGAGTCCGATGAAAGCCGCTTCGGTTGTTCGGAGGCCCCGCATATCTGGCTCGATGACGGAGCTGGACGTTGCGGGAAGCCGGGCCTCTCCGGTGGTCGGGGAGGCCGAACCAAAATTGGCTGCGAGGCGCCCTGGCGTTGGCCGGCAGCGTATAGCTGCTTTCAGCTGGCCTCGTGCAGGAGCCATGGTGGGGAAGGCAGCACGGCTTCTTCAGCGACAGCCGAGAGCAGAGCACAGCCAGATGGTCTGACGTCAGTGGGTCAATGCCCCCCCAGCACCTCCAGTGTCCGCGTCGATGGAGGGGAGCCATGACGCACTCTTCGCGGGCTCGCACTGAAGCGTCACGCACTTACACACGCACAGAAGCACGCACACACACCGCCGAAAGCTGCGCGAGCGTAGGCGCAAAGCGTCCTTCGTCTCTCTCCTGGCAAGCACCGACACACAAGGTCACACACAGCTCCCTTCGCGGTAGACGAAACGAACACGAAAAAAAAAGTAAAACCAGAGCAAAACGACACTCAACATCTGGCGAAAAACATAAAACACAAATAACACTTAATATTAGACAAAAAGAAACATAAAATACACATGAACACTTCAAAAAAAAAAAAAAGAAACACTGGCAGCAGGCACGGCGGGGTCAACTTCTTTACGAGAAAAGGCCGTAAAGAAGCTAACCTATACTGAGGCTAGACAGTAAACTGAGGGCCTTCGGTTGCGGAGAAGTCCGCCGTTTGGCGCGAAATCACAAAGGTGACCGCTTCCTCAGATTATACCGGCGCGAGGTCCGAATGCGGTCCGCCGCTCCGGGTGTGCCCGTTGCTTGCGCGAAGTGCCGCAGGGCACTGGCGCGAGCTCGTCAGGCCGTGACAAAGGGCTTCAGGTCTGCGATGTGGGCACGGCTGAGTTTTCCCAAAGGGGATCTTTCAGCTAGTACGCGCCACGGACGCTCACTGACAATCGGTTCATAAGACCGGGCGGCTTTCCAACCCTTGGCTCAACCGTTTGTCAGACGTGGCAGGCACGGAATAGCGATAAAAACCACGCTTCGTGCCGGGCCAGGTCACAACATCGCTCAGTTTGCAAAAACTTTCGAGCCACCCAGGTGACCGGCTATGGATTCGTCGTGAGAGGATCGCAACAGTGCGGCTCTCAGACTTTTGGGCATAACCACCTTAAACGGGTCGCTGGACTCGTCGTCAGTGGCTATATAGTTCAGCAGGAGCCCGTCATGGTCCAGCAAAATGAATCCGCCGGGGACTCAGCGACACACACAAAAAAAAGTAAAACCAGAGCAAAACGACACTCAACATCTGGCGAAAAACATAAAACACAAATAACACTTAATATTAGACAAAAAGAAACATAAAATACACATGAACACTTCAAAAAAAAAAAAAGAAACACTGGCAGCAGGCACGGCGGGGTCAACTTCTTTACGAGAAAAGGCCGTAAAGAAGCTAACCTATACTGAGGCTAGACAGTAAACTGAGGGCCTTCGGTTGCGGAGAAGTCCGCCGTTTGGCGCGAAATCACAAAGGTGACCGCTTCCTCAGATTATACCGGCGCGAGGTCCGAATGCGGTCCGCCGCTCCGGGTGTGCCCGTTGCTTGCGCGAAGTGCCGCAGGGCACTGGCGCGAGCTCGTCAGGCCGTGACAAAGGGCTTCAGGTCTGCGATGTGGGCACGGCTGAGTTTTCCCAAAGGGGATCTTTCAGCTAGTACGCGCCACGGACGCTCACTGACAATCGGTTCATAAGACCGGGCGGCTTTCCAACCCTTGGCTCAACCGTTTGTCAGACGTGGCAGGCACGGAATAGCGATAAAAACCACGCTTCGTGCCGGGCCAGGTCACAACATCGCTCAGTTTGCAAAAACTTTCGAGCCACCCAGGTGACCGGCTATGGATTCGTCGTGAGAGGATCGCAACAGTGCGGCTCTCAGACTTTTGGGCATAACCACCTTAAACGGGTCGCTGGACTCGTCGTCAGTGGCTATATAGTTCAGCAGGAGCCCGTCATGGTCCAGCAAAATGAATCCGCCGGGGACTCAGCGACACACGCTGTTTCAGCCCCCTAATCGCGCCCGCTGCAGAACAAGCAGCGCAACGGCGCTCCGCGCCTCTCAAGACGGTTTAACGGCGCCCGCCGCAAGGCAAGCAGCGTATACGGCGCTCCGTACCTCCGAGACTCGAAACGGATCACTCTGCTGAGCCTTCAGTAGCTCTTCGCTGCCGAAAGCAATTCCCATTCTCCCAAATGGGGGAGTCTGGTATCGCGCCCACTCAGGACCGCAGCAACCGCAGCGTGCACGGTGTCACGGGTTCGCTCTCGGCACGGCGGCCTTCGGAAAGTTCCCCCGCTCGGCCGCTACGCTGTGCGCCGCTTACCTGGATAGCAGCCAAGGTCGTCCTCATGGGGACTCCCCCTTTCCGCCGCTGTTTCGCCCCCGACACTTGCATGTGCTAAGGCACCGCGAGCGGCCGTCGCACCGAAATCCAGGTTCTCGGCAGACAACAGGGGGCACGAGATAGCGCGTCAGCTACCACGTAGGAGTGTATTCACCACAAAAAAGGGGTGACGACACAGGCGAGCGCCGAAGGGCGCCCGTCGATAGAGGCGGTTGCCTCCTTGTGCAAAGCGACGCGCCATCTCCAAAGGGAGCGGCTAGGGGCCTCGTGTCGTCACCGCAATAGGGGGTGCCGACGCGGACGGGTGCAGAAGGGTTCCCGTCAACAGAGGCAATGGCCTCCGTGTGTAACGCGGCATCCGCTAAAAGGGACAGCGGACAAAAGTCCCGCGAAGCAGCCATGGTCCTGCGCAATGAGGGGATGTATGGGTTTTTACCTCTCACCAACGCCTCCTAAAAAACTATGCCTGGAACGTGAGTCGCGGACGCGCTGCCCTACCCTCTGATCTTCGGTTTCGGTTTGCCTCCCGGTTCGGAGGCGAGCGTCTTTGACGGCCGCCCCTCGCGAATACAGCAACACTTTCACAATGTTCTCACAGTTGCCTCCGAGCAGCCGTGATGTCATGTGACAGAACGATACGGTTATGTCAACGTGACTGAGGGGTACGGAGGCGAGTGGTCTCACGCGGCGGCCGGTCGCAACACAAGGCAGGAGGGATGGCCTCCGAGATTGCGTGCTGGCAGGAGGCTCCCAATTGAAAAGAGAGCGCCGTTCCAGGCATAGTTTTTCTAGAAGGCGTTGCTCTCACGAAGGAGGACTGCGTGAACCATGTTCAGAAGTGGATGAGCACGGCACTTCGTTCTCTTGTAAGGAAGCCTAAGAAGGGAGAGACGCTCAGCGGAAGAGATTGCCTGACGCAGGGCTTGATCAAAAGGCTCACCAGCTATTATGGCCTAGCACTGCGAAGCAACACTGACGTCGAAGACTTGAAGAAAGCAGTGGTGGGCACCTTTC